>NC_088303.1:34078841-34276874 GCF_032854445.1 Liolophura sinensis
TCACAGTGGGAGTGGCTGTGTAAGCTGGCACTAAGCAATCCTCCGATACGTAAATAGTTTGAATAAATCCACAAGCTAAACTGAAAAGAGACAGGATTTCTTATTTATTTATTTATTTATTTATTTATTTATTTATTTATTTATTTATTTATTTATTTATTTGATTGGTGTTTTACTCCGTACTCAAGAATATTTCACTTATACGACGGCCAGCATTATGGTGGGAGGAAACCGGCCAGAGCCCGGGGGAAACCCACGACCATCCCCAGGTTGCCGAAAGTATCTTCCCAAGTACGGCTGGAGAGGAAGCCAGCATGAGCTGTCAGGATTTCATCCGTAACGTGTGATTATTTAACAACTACCAAACTGTCGTCGCTGCTCTGGTTTTACTTTCTATCTTGTTTTTTATATTGTTATATTGCAAATACACTCTACAAACGACGCCGTTCTGTGGCCTCTTGCATAAAGCGATCGTAGGTTAGGTTGATTGTAACTTATAACACGGCTACACATGTTTTTAGCATGTGTCGCCAAGATACGAATCGGCCTGTGTATGTCCCGGCCGCTAAGAGGAACATTGGTTTTGAATGACACCATTACCATGGTTATACGAAATGATTCAATTAATGAAAAACTAAGAAACACATTTTTGTTTGATTTCGAATATAAATTATATGTAAACGCATGCGTAGACACAAATGTTACATGAACTTGTGAATTAATAATACAGACATTGATATATGTCCGCACACATCATATACGGTTGATCCGAACACTCGGGTGTGTTGTTTCTATTGGAAATTATATGGACAGGGGATTGATACGCCATCAAGTTATAACCACTTGAACTTGTGTGAAGAATGCTGGGTTTAAGCAGTTTTCAACATCATTTATGTCATATCATGACAACCTCACCTTCCATTAAGTCAACATATATCACTGCCTCACTGGAATGGCATGCCTTGGGCACCATATCCACGGCATACTGACACCGTACCGACCAGTATTTCGGCTATCCCATTATGCAGGGAGTCAGTTGCGCGAAGAAGTCGCAAGATCGACAACCTCAGTCAGGATTGAAGAAAGGTCTCTAGATATTTTTCCGACGCATGCGTAAATCTCGATTCTGTGAGTAGAGCGTATCGATGGACAAGCCATATGTAGCCAAGTGTCGTGTTTTTTTCTCTTTAACAGCCACGTATATGTGCCCTCAGCATGGTATCCACGTGGCCATTAATCCGGGCATTGACAAGATCTCCAAAGTTGCGGTCCTAGGGGCGGAGTCACAGCCTGGATGTTCCTCTTACGTCATGAACAACATGTACTATCTGAACATCAACATCAGTGACACGCGGAACCCACCGTGTGGAATCCGGAGGGTGAGTCAGTTCGTATTAAAACTGGATACTGGTAGGAAATTTGCGCACCCACTTTTTTTATTTATTTATTTTTTTATTATTACTATTTATTTTTTTTACCTGTGAATCCTATCAGTCAACCAAACATGTCTTCATGTACACAACGAAGTCGTGTTCGTTGCGCTCGACAATCGCCGTGTGAATTCCAGCTGATTTAACAGAACAGTCTTATTGGTCTAATCATTTGGAGAAATGGCACGTGTACCAACTCAGGTAAATTGAGAAAAGAGTCGTATTTCACAAGCTACGTGCAACTGTCGTCGCTGCTCTTGTTTTTACTCTCTATGCGGTAAGTAGTTTATTATATGTTATATCTTGCCAGATGAAAACCAAAGGATTTGTCTTTGTGACACATATATCAGCAGATCAAAAGTGGGAGAGTAGGATCTTACGGAAAATGATAATGTTTTTTACATAAAATTTGTTTGTTGTTATTTATTTATTTATTTATTTATTTTAGGACGTGGACGGGACAATGACAGTTAACATTGCCACGCAAGCCTTCATGAACGCGTACAGTGGATCAGACAGAATGTACAGAATACAGTGTAAACTAGGACAGAAACTCATGGCGCAAACCACGGGGACAGTCATGGAGTAAGTTCAAAGACATTACCTGATTGCGTTATTGGATAACGGCATGATTAATGAAGTGATTGATAAAGTTATTTGTTCAGATGTTGTTTTACCGAGTTAAATTGATTAGAGACCGAGGTTTACCGGTTACCTGTGATTATTTGCCAACGACCATTTGTCAGCTATCACGCTGACAGTCGCCACTGTCTTGTTTTTACTCGCTGTGCTGTTGATTTTGAATTTTACCCTTCACGGCGTACACACCACAGTATTACACTTTACTTGTTGACGAGGGTAAGGTTTATGGGTAGAGGAAACCGAAGTGAACCTGGGGAAACCACTGCATCATATACCTGAACAATCCGCTATCTTAAAGCCGCAATCAGTTAAGTTCTCTTGGATTTTCAGTTAAAGCCATTCACCTGCTTGACTAGCAAGTGCTCAGATGTATTACCTGTATTTCATTGGTTTATTGCTTCATTAGCACTGCCTGCATCATTCATTGATTGATTATATCTCGAACAATTTAAGGGCACTGAATGATACATATGCACATTCTCTGCATACTTTCTTATAGTTGTGTATTGGTTTGTGTTGGACGTTAGGCTGGAAATTAGTGTAGATGAAATCTTAATCACTGCACTTTTTTACCTAATTCTGCTTACGCCATGGTGCTATAGGGGGCGTGAAGATTACTATTTATGCATTTACATGAACTGTTAGAGTAAAACCCTAACTGAGGTAAACTAACAAGAGGCCGTATTTCACCGGTATCGTGTGACCATTTGCCAGCTATCTCACTGTCGTCGCTGTTCTGGTTTTACTTTCTGTGCTGTACATCTATAATTACATTGTCATTGTTGACCGGGAACGTCCATTATGGTTAAGTAGACGAATGCCTGTTACGATGCTTAGATTTGGACAATAATGGTGCATGACCATAATGATGCATGACAGTAATGGTGCATGACAATAATCGTGCATGGCAGTAATGATGCATGACAGTAATGGTACATGACAATAATCGTGCATGGCAGTAATGATGCATGACAGTAATGGTACATGACATCAGCGAAATGCATTTCCTGCATTTACTACAAGCGAAATGAAAATGCCGGTAAATGTTTCATACAGGATTCATATTTCTTTATTCTCAGTGGAAATCTCCCCGCCGGAATGGCCTTTCAGCAGGACTCCGCCATGGTGAAATTGGAGATTCGTGATCTTACCGCTACAAGACCACTGTCTCAAGCCAGCCTGGGAGAGATGGTCGTGTTATACGCAGAGCTGATAAACACAGCAAGTAAGAACATTAAGAGTAGCTCTTAATGATAAATCCATAACAATATATATATATATATATATATATATATATATATATATATATATATATATATATATATATATATATATATATATATTGTTATGGATTTATATATATTGTATTGGATCTTAGCTTAGAATCCTCACAAGTGATTGTACCCATATACAGTGTGTAACCAACTACTGGTACTTTTTATCAGGTGCGATTAGAACAGCTGTTTGTACCTGAACCATTCAAATAGTTTTGTTCGGTTTTTGATACAGTGTACAAAGGAATGGAAATTTCAAACTGTATGGCATATGACAGTATAGAGAAGAACGGAGCCTCCATGGTGCTTCTGCAGAACGGGTATGTGGCTATTCATTGGTTATAGACAAATCAGGAGCCTCTCAAGCTCTTTGTGAAGTTACGTATGTCACTTATTTGGTAAATGATAACTATATAAAAAAAAATCAGCATCTATTGGCGGATTTACCACAGATTTATCAACATTTATGACATGGATAAAACATAAATCAATATCTGATAATGAATGTATTATGCTAAGTCATTTTTCTGCACAGACACTTTTCGATCTATGTATTTATTTGATTGGTGTTTTACGTCGCGCTCGAGAATATTTCCCTTATATTACGGCGGCCAGTATTATGGCTGGAGGAAAATGGGTACAGCCCGGGGGAAAACCACGACCATCCACAGGTTGCCGCAAGACCTCCCAACGTACTACCAGAGAGGAAGCCAGGCTTAGCTGGGCCTGAACTCGCAGCAATTGTATTGGTGAAACGTCCATTGTTAAGACACTGTTTGTTGGTCATGATAAAACGTAGTCAACAAACAAAGAAAAAAATAAATGTCACAGCAGTAACCATTCACGTTTTCTTAAAGGTTATGATAAAACGTGATGTCTTACAGTTTACGCTAAACATTCACAAACACCATCACAATGAAGCTGTACCGTTAGGCTCATGATAACCATCGTCATCTGGACGACCAAGGGTGACAACTCTTGCATAAGATCGGTTCGTACGAGTCACATATTTAACGAACATACCTCAAGCAACAAGAAGAAACAAAAGCCTTAGTTTATGGGCCAAGAGGCGAATGCGGTATCAGCCCCTATGATTATAAAGATCTCGTTTATATGTGATGCTGGACTCTGCAACCGACAGTCATATATATGGAGCCAATTTTGATACAACGCCGTCATCAACATTTACAGCTTCAGGATGTCTTACTTTTTGGAAAGAGTCTCCCTACCATCTTTCACATACTGGCGGACGTTTACGCGTTTACCGCCGACGTACAAAACATTATGCTGATTACCATATCACAAAGGCAAACAGAAAGCGTGAGGCGCATTCGGTTACCATACAACAAGTCATATTGCAGACGTCAGTGATGTCTAATTACTTGTAGTTAACATCACTGCATTTGTTACCGACATTCTGTTTAACCCATGGTGCTATAGAGGTCGTATAAGTTACAAATACAGTTTAAGCATGGCCCTAAACGGTTAAAATAATACCTTAACTAAGGTGAACTGACAATAGGCCACATTTCACCGGTTACGTGTGACTAACTATTAGCCAAGTATCACACTACTGTGCATTGATTGCCGTCGGTGATAGCCTAACACAGTTGCATGATTGGAATACAGTTTCGCCTTTGAGTGGAACCTTCTACCTCTTGCATTCTACAAGGCATTCCTTGTGAAATCAGTGAGGGGAGGTTTCAGAACCCATGTCATTTGTGAACTCTTTTAATGCAATTTCAACAGATACCTTCAGCTCTGAAACAGATAGGGCATATTTTCCACCAACTGGTTGGAGACAATTTATTATTAGACTGCATTTTGAAAACTGGAGAAAAAAGCAGGATTCCAGTTTCTTTTGTTGTCCAGTATATATTTATTTGCAATTTAATCTGACAAATTGGTGGCATTTGTGGCCTAGTGGTTAGCATGCTAGCGCAGATTAATGACCCTGGAACCTCACACAAATGCGACTGCTATGAATTCCAGGTTATATGGTCGCTTTATTTGCGGTCGAACGTGGAAAAGGTCAGGGGATGTTCTTGAGTTCGACGTAAAACACCAGTTAAGTGAAGAAATAAATAACCTGTTATATTACTGTTATATTTATATCCATGTATAACTGATCACTTCCACTCACAGGTGTGGAACAGGTGACCTGTTAGGACATGGTACAGGCTTTTACCATCTGCCTGGATTTGAAGATAACGTAATGGTGTCTACACCTATCCCCATGTTCCGTTTTTTACGGAGTCCATTCGTCATGGTCGAGTGTGAGTTCAACAAGCTGTGTACGATGGAAGAAAAGGCGCACTGCGACCAGGTAAAAATAGATCATTTCAGCAGTTCCATGTATTGAAAGTAGAAAAATAGCTGCGTTCAGTTCACTCAGAAGTTATTATCATTCAATCCATGAATCAGTCATTTGCTTAGTCAGTTGTCTCTGCTAAATTAATTCCGTCTGTACAAATTTCCATAATGTCATCAGCGTTCATTGTCATGGTTGTTTTTTCAACCAGTTCACAGCTATAGTGTTTACTGAAGAATGGCCAAAGCTACTGATAAGAATTTCTCCGATAACTTAGTAAAATGCAATAAACCCAACTTCATGCAGTTAATGGATACACATATTTATTGACAATATACAGCCAAACCCATCTGCAGAGTGTTAGATGCTCGTTTAAAACGAATATATCTCTTGATGAACCTCAACCTTTTCTGACTGTGTGTGGCATTGTGTCGTTTGTCAGTCCTGTAAGAGTGGAGGTATTGCCAGAAAACGTCGCGAGGTTTCCCGTAACTCAACTGTCACGACATTGCTGGTACTGCCGGAATCCGAAACACAGTCTTCCAAGTTCGGTGAGTACGAAACAGTATAAAAAATTACAGGATGTATAGTGAGTCAAACCAGAGCAGTGACGGCAGTGTGATATGTTAAATGGTCACACATATTGTCGGTGAAATACGGCCACTTTTCACGTTACCTCAATTAGGACTTGATGCTATTTATGAAAGTGCTTAAATAGTAGCAACTTGATTACATGCTCCCTAACACGTTGTGAGGATAGTTGCAAAATATTAGACGTCACAGGTCTAGAATTACTCAAAATGCTGTGTTGTGATGACATTTAAAATTCAATCAACTTAAAACCAAGGGCCAAGGTGGTTAGCCTGCCAGCCTGTCGCAATGACTCAGCATCCTTTCACCATCCTTTCGCTGTGAGTTCAAGTCCAACACACGCTGGCTTTCGTGGGATGGTCTGTCAGCAACTGGTGGATGGTCGTGTGTTTCCCTCAGGCACTGCCCGGTTTCATCCCACTATAACCCTGGCCGCCGTCTATTGAGACGAAATATTCTTGAGTACGGCGTAAAACACCAATCAACTAAATGAATAAAACTATACAGTTGTTCAGGTTTCTGCTGTTGCCCTTCTTTCATTGTGTAAAAGGAGATTCTTCAGTGTACTTACGTCGTATCCTCTAGCACGTGATCAAAACAGTACCCTCAATTCTCAGTCATGCTGGCTTCCTCTCCGGCCGTAAGTGGGAAGGTCTACCAGCAACCTGCGGATGGTCGTGGGTTTCCCCCGGGCTGTGCCCGGTTTCCACCCACCATAATGCTGGCCGCCGTCGTATAAGTGAAATATTCTTGAGTACGGCGTAAAACACCAATCAAAAAAAAAAAAAAAAAAAAATCAATTCTCAGAAACTAGTTTATTCTTCAACTGAGATACGTCAGTTGGCTGAGAAAATTTAACAAAATGGCAAATGCAACATGGGCTTTTTCATAGGCACTGGAATTCGATTAATGTCAGCCTATATTATAGCAAGACACCTTGTATATTCAACACTGAAGATGTTAAAAAAGTTTTTCAATCAAAGAATGGGGGGCCTCCGTGGCTCAGTCGGTTAGCGCGCTAGCGCAGCGTAATGACCCAGGAGCCTCTCACCAATGCGGTCGCTGTGAGTTCAAGTCCAGCTCATGCTGGCTTTCTCTCCGGCCGTAAGTGGGAAGGTCTGCCAGCAACCTGCGGATGGTCGTGGGTTTCCCCCGGGCTGTGCCCGGTTTCCACCCACCATAATGCTGGCCGCCGTCGTATAAGTGAAATATTCTTGAGTACGGCGTAAAACACCAATCAAAAAAAAAAAAAAAAAAAAAAATCAAAGAATGGGATATACACCTCGATACAACCGCAAACATAAAATCTTAATGTTTCAGACTTCGTTTCCCAAAAACATTGTGTTGACCAAATGACCATTATCCTGACTGTGGTCATCTTAGGGACTCTCGTCGTGCTTTCCACGGGCGCCGCCATTTGGTTCTGCGTCAGGTGGTCTCACGTGAGGCAGGCGACTGGAAGTTCAGACATGAAGGGGAGATAACTCTCACGGCACAAGTCCCAAACCTGTGCAATGTTTTCAACTGACGGAGAACGACAAGTGTTTTCTTGTGTTCACGATGTATATTGCTGTAAAGATGGAAAATAAATGCATGCGGAAAGTTGTTCGCTAAAAAAAAGCTGTGATTCGTGAAAGAAGAATTGTGTAATATTAATTTGATTAACTGATTTATCTGAAACTATATCAACAAAATAATTGCGCGATTGGGCAAATGAGAACATTTAACCGAACAGTTGTAAAATGAGTGTCGGTGAAAGTTGTATTAAGCTGCATTACGTATATTACAAAGTATTGGGCGATATTATACATCTAACAGTAACCACATAGCTTAGTCCTGGGTGAGCATGTATAAATATATCATTAAACACCTTTAATTTGTATGAATAAATTAAATATTTTAACTAACTATATAAATTTTGGACGACTATTTCATTATTCTGTGTATTATAGCTGTTAACTTTGACCAGATAAATGTACATAGATCACTGTTGTAAATAGATTGCTTGTCTATTTTGTATCTTAGTGCTTATTTTATGGCATCTTGCATACAAATCGTATTACTTGTACAGCTTTACCAAAGACTTGTAAAATAGCCACAGTTTTATCCCAAAATTGCCATCACACGTATTAAATCATTATTCGAAAGCTATTCATTGCTTTAACTATTTATTTGTCTGATTAGTCTTGCAGCATTGTTATATTTTGCAATGTAATGCTTATATTTATTTATTTATTTATTTATTTGCCTGGTGTATTACACCGTACTCCAGAATAGTTCACTTATATGACGACGGGAAATCCATGACCATCGGCAGGTTGTTTGGCAGACCATTCCACTTATATATGTAGCATCTTATAGACAAATCGTATTATCTGTACAGCTTTAACAAAGCCCCGTAAAGTAGTAATTTTGTTTCCCAAAAGTACATCACCAATATAAAATCTTTTTTCGGTTGATTGTTTACTTATTCATTTAATTGTTTATCTGATTGGGGTTTCGAATAATCTCAAGTTTTATACTTTACTGTCCCAAAATATCACACGTCCAACTTGATTTGGTTTATTCAATTACTGTTCAACGCCATACACAATTAAGAATTTTTCTCTTATGTGAGGGCTGCCAGTTTTGTGGTTGGAGGAAACCAAAGTGTCCGGAGTAAACCACACACCACTGGTGAAATACTGGCAAACTGTCCCACGTTTAGCATGTGTCATATTGGTGGAAGTGATATCCAGTGTGATTCATGCAAGACAGCATCATCCACCATGGATTTTTACCACGTCCTCGAGAGCTGAAATTACAGCAAAGTATTCTGTTAAATATAGCACTGCTATTTTATTAATTCAACACAAATATTATATTACACTAACAGGATATCATGTTGAATATGACACAGTTAAGTTATAATATAGAATACATTCTGTTGTCTATTTCTTTGAGCGAGTCGCTTGTATCCAGCTCTCTGTAAAATCAGACATACTCACTATCAAAACTGCCAGTGACGCGTGACAACACGAGCTCTGCACATGGATAGGTTGGAAGTCAATTTTATTGCAAGGAAAATGAAGTTAAAACACTTTTTCTAATTCATAATTTTAAAGTCCATAAGCTCGATTTCGACAGCAAGAAAACATTGCCTTGGGTGACGTCATAATTATTAACAAAACAGTGGTATGCTGGATATTGAGCGGAGTTCAACGCGTTTTGATTAGGACGATAACAGTTACCTAAACTGCTACTGACTGAACTGTAAATCCTGTTACTGACACTACCATATTTGAAATTGTTTCAACATTTTAGTATGATATAAACTTAATAAATGAATTTTATTTTATCTCTTGTAGTATATAATCTCATGACGGTAAGGATTTAGAGATGGATGTGAGGAAATTAAAGTCATGTAGTCCATTCGCAGAGAAAGTAGTGTAGGCTGTGTTACTGTGTTGAGTTTGTTGTAACCGCTTGTTGGTGCGGCTGTTCTAACTTGGCTTTTGAATAATTATGACGTCACCCGAGACAATGCGCTCTTGGTGTCGAAACTAAGCTTATGGATTTTAACAGTATGGATTAGAAAAAGTATTCTAACTGCATTTTCTTTGTAAAAATATGGAAGTTCAATGCGCAGAGCTTGTGTTGTTACGCGTCTCACTCAGACAACATACTTTCTGTTGAAATTAACAGATTATTTTTTTGAGTGTATACGCAAATATACATATAAGTAGCGAACCCGTTAAACATACTGTAGGACACAACAAATAACGAACAATTTCTGTCAAGGTCTAACTCATATAGTCAACTTCTAAAATTATATATCTGTTTAAAAACAATCAGACAGAACGCGACAAACCAAAGGATATCTCAGCGACAAACCAAAGATATCTCAGTAAATGCTTGACAAATGTGATCTTACATAGCAAACCAACAAATCACATTTGGAGCTTTACAAGGATTAAAATATAGCTACATGGTGCAGAAGTTACTCCATCTTGATTACAGACTAAATAAAGCCATAAAACTTCCTGACTTTTACCTGTCCACCAAGCGACGTATAATACAACCAATGTAATATAAGGAATTGGAGGCTGTCCAAGATTTTTACAATTCACTTATGCCCCCCTCTAAGTAGTTACAGGGAATAGCGAAAAACACGCCCACATAAACTGGGTAGAGGCTTAGGTATGCATGCTCACAGTGTGACACTCAAACCCAAGGACAAATCTGTCAGATCTGGTAGAAATGAAAAATGTGGAAGGCTTCCACATACATACTACAGTATGGTATCGATAAGGCGCCTTGAAGATGAATATGTCGAATAATAAAACTGTTGAACAACAAAACATTCGGACAAAGCTTTAATGTTACTGTTAAGGGGCATGGGCAGGTGATAACCAGGTGTCCTCTCTAAAGAGACCACGATTTCGAGAAATCCGAATGGCTAGCAATTTTTTAAACACGTTTTTTTTTGTTTTTGTGCCTTCAAAAACGGGCTGTAGTCAGCTGGATTTGGATGTCATTTGGTCATGTGAATGAACAGAATATTCTGTCCAATCAGAAAAAGCGATGTCTGAGCTTATAGATTACTCTGGATCTGACGTCACATTGCGGCATGAGAGTTCCATATAGTACGCATGTACTGAGAGATAGGTGCAATTTGTTTTTCTCCTGCAGAGTTGATAGCGGGCAAGTGTACATTTGGTGAAAGATCTAAAATTTTGCCCCACCCACCCCCCGCCAAAAATGGATCGTTGGAAGCAAAAAAAAATGTCATACAACAACCTCAAAACACCTTTCTAAACTTCGCAGAACCCTCAGTATCAGATAAAACGTGCAACCTAGTTTAGAAGACATAATAACGTTTGACATGCTCAGATATCACGTTTGCGTGGATGAGCAGCAGCTTAATTGTAAGAGGAAAGGGACAAGCGCGTAGAAAGCACAATGCAGCCCATTTCACCATCACAGTACACACATTTACACTGTATCCAAGATAGCCGCCGACAAGGTCTAATTTAAGTGCGTGCGGATTAAGGTAAACCGTTAATTCTCAGTGGATGGAAAAACTTGAATCTTCCATCACTTTACTTCTTAATATAGGCTACTGTAATTGCCAGGTCTTCCTCATCAAAGACTGAGAAATATGATTATAGTCAATCCTGAAGGCTGTTTATATGATATCACATAAAATATTTTTCCGCTTATATATTTATTTGATTTATTTGATTGGTGTTTTACGCCGTACTCAAGAATCTTTCACTTGTACGACGGCGGCCAGCATTATGGTGGGAGGAAACCGGACCGTAGGAGTTCGGGGGAAACCCACGACCATCCGCAGGTTTCCGCTTATATAAGTTTTTTTCACATAATTCAAAGTTTGTTCGTATTCACCATGTGGAACTCGTCTTCAGTGAAACCCGTCAGTAACATGTATGGTGTCAATATATAAGGCGCCTTGACCAATAGCGGTAATCAAATGTCCCCCAAACGCTTCAACATGATTATTTATAATGTGTATGTATAATTTATTATGTCTTGCATTATGTTACATTTATAATTTTCATATCACAAACAATTCTGGCTGTATAAAGACTATCATAAATGTTAACAGTATTATCGTTAATAGGAATTACACTTTCTGAATATAGCACAGATTCTAGTGCTGAAATTTGGCTGAGACCACTGCGGGTGGAAGGTAGTTGACCGGTAGACTTTACAGCGAACATGCATTACCCCTCTGATGATCACAAACGACCTTCCATTTTTGTGGAAGGCCTGTTGGTCGAGTGGTCTAGACGGTTGACATGTATTGCTGGCGGTTTGGTGCCTGACTCAGAGGTCGCTGGTTTGAAACCCGCAGTGGTCTCAGCCAAATTTCAGCACTAGAATTTGTGCTATATTCAGAAAGTGTAATCCATATTAACGATAATACTGTTACTTAATCCACTTTCTAATGACTTCTATACCTATCGATCATAAATGTTAAAAAAAAAAACAATTACCCTCATACACCGAGAAAAAAGCTGTTTTAACGCTATATATAAGAAACACATAAGTGCCTGGTCGTTGGGCTAAAGACGAAAAATAGCCTATTGTGCAATACACATTTATGTATGGTTAAATCTGATACTTAACATCATACTAGAGAATTTTTCACTCGCACAATGGCGAAAGTTAATTTATGCGTGGAGCAGACTGGAGTGAACAGGTCAAACCACCGATCGTTGGCAAACTACCGACGATCTTTCCAAAGTGTGACGTACATATTTGCACACCATACTGGTGACAAGAGGTCTTTAAAGAACACTAGATTTTACAAACTGCCACAAGGGTGCAGTCGACCGCTTATTGTCATCAATGCCCCACAGGCTGTGGCATCGCCTTAATTATTACGACAAAATTCCACTCATACCGCGCTCATGGTTATACGCTAATGCCACATTTGACATCCCGTACACTTTATTTGAGATATATGCTTACAAAAGGAACCTTAAACTATACTTACATGAAATGGTGGTTTTGTCTTCAAATATTTTTTCTTACACTCTACACACAGTAGTATTTGTATAGGCATAACATTATTATTGATTTTCACCTTTATCTTAGTTCCATTAAAACAAATTTTATTAAAGTTTTAGCAGGGAGAGAACAAGCACCCCGGGGGTTTCATTTCCCCCTTTCCAACGGTCATCTGACGTAAACATCTTGTAAATTTCTGGTGAAATAAAAAAATCAAGTCAATAAAAATCATGAGAATTGGCCAAAAATTCCCTGTAAGATTATGGGCGAAATGCCAGTCGTCATCATAAAAATGCTGCCGACTTTCCCTGAAGTAGAGTTTCATGATAAGGCGTACTGAGAATGTGTATATAGAGGCCTTGCTCCACTATGGACCTCTCGGAATATCAGACATGTTCTAGGCCAGTTAAAGAACTGGGTATTTCCATGTATACCACATGTATTTACTAGAAAGGCATTTGACGGGCAAACATTACAATCTAGTAACAGAACAAAGTAATTCCTTGCATACTTCACTGCATACATATTACTGAGAAGTACCGTAGAAGTTATTCTATTCTATAGCCAAATACTATGAATGCCAATGATGGTTTCTTTTCCTCACTTTTGAAAGTATGTATCATAGAAAATGCTATGGCATTATAGTGATGGAAATATACCATAATTTTCTTCATTGAAAAAACACACCGTGAGATGTTTATAAACGGTTGCAAACGATAGTGTACAATATATGGATAACCCATCCAAACCATTACGTCTAACTCTTAAACATAGCTATTTCAAATACAGACAGATGTTCAAAAAAGTATTTGGTCATTCATGACTGCTTAACCTTGTGCCCTTTCTTGACAATGTTAATAAATGTCTTAAAGATCATGTATGTATAATTCAGTTATCCATAAAAAGGTAACAGTAAAAATTTCACCTAAATAGAAAACATGGTTGATATAAAACAGAATTCGTTGCCATTGAACCCGACAACCAATAGCTACCATAGATTATTTCTTTGGGCGTTTCGCTGTAATGATCTTAACAACCAATTATAAGAAAAAGTTTCACAGCCGTGTATTGGAATCCTATAAAACACCTGTAATGAGCTAAGTTCATTTTTCATCCTTGATTGTAATCCAGAAAAAAATCAATTCTCCCATGATTATTTGAAAGGTAATTGTCGATGACTTTGAGAAACTAGGATGGAACCCAAGAAGAATAGGTTCTTCATAAGTACCTCACAGAAAGCCACCAAATTTTCTTTGAAAATGACGTCGCCTATACGCTTTAACGTCATGCACTCTGAGAAAGTAATACATAATGGTCAACCATGATTTTTCGTCCAATGTTATTGTTTTACAACCGTTTTGCGTGTAGTGACACTGATTTGTGGACAGATGTGTCCGTAACGATCTGCTGGCCATTAACCAGAAGCTCTGTATACGGTTTCTCGCTAATCTTATCGAAATTTAATCGTTCCATCATAATCCGAGTGTAAGCACTAGTGGCCTCCACGACGTAACAAGGAATTCCCTGCGAACGGATTTTCTCAAGCGTTGACCTTATCAAACCCATAGCGATGCCTTTACGTCTATGGCTCTTGGACACGCACAATACCCTGTTGGCCACTAGAATTGAAGTATCGTAGAGCTGGTAGAAGTCCACGTCATCATACACTGGATCGTACACTTTGTCCATCGTGGCCAGTTTGCTGGTGTCCTTGTCATCAGTGTCAAAGCTGAATTCATTGGGATTATCTGGCGTGGAGACAAGGTTCAAAATGACGCCAACAATTTTCGCCTGAGAAGAATCTACCGCTACAACAGAGAGCTTTGAGTCTACAAAGACCCCCATCATGGTGTCGTAGTAAGCTTTAGTCTCCCGAGGCGTTTCAAAACCTAGGCTTTTTGCGATGATCTCTTCCTTGAAAAAGTCTTCATCCATCAGCCGGATTACCTCGTCCACGTCTGCTTCCGTTATTACCCGGTACAAGATGTCGTCTGACATCGCAGATTTAGCTTCGATAACCCTCTGAAACAAGCTGAAAATGAATTTATACGGAATACATCCATTTTTTCCATTAGAAATCATGCAATTCCAAGATTATAATGTTAGCTCAACAATCGAACACACTGCGTGTCTGAGCATTACAATTTAATTTTTTCGAAATTTTACAAGGGGTCCTTAAATTATGGTCGTTTAATTCACGGCGGGACAAAGAGAGGGAGAGGGACTGATCCTTATGATGCCATTCTTACACATCATCATCCCTACTACCATCGTTCACACAGCAGTCTCGGATAAGGAGTTCCCGTGCAGAGTGACGTCATTATTTCAGTAGTTCCAAATTCAAACAACACGACCCTGTGTGTGATTGGTCAGATCAGAAAAAAGAAATGGACACTCTATTTTTACCACAATGGTTAATTTCTTTCATTCTATACGGCGTCCTAAAAATTTCTAAATAGCACAACACTGCCCAAGTCCAGAGTTACCTCGATTTGACACATAATACTCAGTAGTCACAGTTTACATTCCTTAGACACGTCACAATCTCCTTGGAGACACACCAGAAACGTGTCAACCTTTAATCTTGACGTGGATGGAATTTCAACAAATCCAACCTCCGTTTGACACGGTCTACATAACCTCACCTAGCTAAACATAAGTAGGCCCTATATAATACTTTTGTATAGTGGTTTATGCATTACTTTCTAACTTAATAATGACACAAGGATGTGGCTGGCATAAACCGTATATCTTCCGTCACACGCCCCCTGACATGTATGCCTCATGCTTCGTAGAATGCTGGGTCTTCCCTATAATTCCAGACCAATATATAGGCCCAGACTTGTTTACTGTTACAGGCTTATCATCGGTTCGTCCGAGAGCAGGGATAGCGTACAAGGCTTTCCAGTTCACTAATTTGTTTTTATCCGAATACTGCAAAATCAACCTCCGATGTCAATATGTGTATACACCTTGGATGGACAATATATTTCTCAAACTCAGATTATATTTTCCGTAATTTAATTCAGAAAATGTCACATGTGTATGGTTTAGATGAAATAAAAGGCAGGTATACAGAATCTGTGTTTATGCCAGCTTTCTGTGGGTATGTTATTCAGATGTATGGTATCCAGATGTACGATATTCAGATGTATAATGTTCAGATACAAGATGTACAATGTCCGGATGTATTATATTGAGATGTGTAATATTCAGATTATGGTATCCAGATGTATGATATCCACACGTACCATATTCAGTTCTATATGCTATTCAGATGTATGTTATCGAGATTCGTATGATATTCATATCTGTGTATAATATCCAGATGCATGTTCTTCATAAAGCTATAAAGCTAACAAAAAGTCGAAGAGGCAAACCAGCCATGCCAAGCCCGCGAACAAGTCAGCATCTTTATATGGGCCAAACTTCTTCTGTCCGCAAGACTTTTCTCTGAACCCGTTGCAAGGTGACATCGGTTTGACATAGTGAAATTGCTGTTATAGTGAAACATCTTGTTCTAGGTCGCCCTTTGGACAGTTTTACGCTTCTGTTACCTGAGCCACTGTTAATCAATCAACACAAGTACCTACCTGGTTTGTGCTTGGAGCCCATATGGGGTTAGCATATGTTTTTTCAGTCGCAAAGGACACTGCTAATTTTTTTCCAAACATACCAAAGTCCTATATAACAGCAGATCATGCATTTACTTAAATGTTAAGTAAAAACTAAACATTAATTATTTATCAGAACTGTACGACTATACCTCGAATTTTGTGTTTAATAGCGACTATTCTGTGAATAGTGAACTCTAAAAAAAATAAAAATGAGACATTTTCATATATGATTAATAGTACTCTGAAGATCGTATACATCGTATTTTCTTCATAAACAACATACAAGCACGTAATATAAGGGAAAGTGGCACGTTTCACATTGTTTACTTGCATCTGATACAATACAACACACATATACCGATGTCCTCCACATACAAAACTGAAAATATATATACAAAAATTGTATATATAATAAATGAATGAGGAAATGAACGAAAAAAACTGAATAACAGTTTTACAGTGCTTATACCATATACATTTGTTTCCAAATTACTATTATAGTATTGATCCATTGTCTTCATAAGGCTTGTTTCCTGGAAATATTTAATTATGCATGACTGTCTATTGTATCTTTCGTAATGTATGCACAGACAAAAAGCTATGAGCATATGTGTAGAAGGTTCACTCCGCGTTCTTATCATGGTGAATGTTCCCGTTAACTTAACCCAGCAGCATAATTGAGGTCACTGCCCAATTAACACAGGGCACCGTAGATAGGACTTAAAATTAGGGTAAGGGGCAAAATGTAGACGTAAGTTATTCTAAGTCACAGGTGATTAGCACCTCTGGTGTTATAACGAAAGCCAGCTGTAGCTTTCTATATCGTCTGGTTGATTCTATGCAACTCATTTTACTTCGAAAAGAAAAAAAAAAAAAAACTTCGGTACACTTTAAATATGGTAAATATGAAATCCTTCGTATACAGTTTATTCCGTTCAGGTAAAAAATCTATGTGTTTAGATATACATGTAGTTCGGATCGAGTTGTAGGAGTTTTTGACGACTATTGGTAACTTCTTGTCCTTGGAATTTTCGCCATATTTCATTAACCGTCAACACTGTTAAGCAATACTAGAAACGCAGCATTGAAAGTGCGGGTGAGTGAAATCACTTGCAACCTTCAGATTTAAGGCGGAGAAAAATGAAGACGAAGCGCCCAATCAGTAAACTTTCCACGCAGCCTTAAATGGATTATAAAAAGGCCTATGTACTTCAAGAACGAATGAAATATGCACAAATATTTTCAAAAGCTTTAAGCTAATGGTTAATCATATATGCGTAGCTTACTATAAAAAGTTCAGGTTAAGAGTATGGTAAACACAAAATGTCACTCGTGTGCTTTTTCTCAAGAAAACTTGTCACACTGGTTTAGGAGAATCATGCAGGTCCTAAAACTGCCATATATCATTCACTGGTGGAAAACTCTATACCGGCTGAAATTCTACATCACTGGCTATTTTTCCCGACTCCGAAATCAGACTACATGACACAGAACAGGGTTCCCGCGATTATTCGTACCAGTACACAAACAGAAGTTTCTTATTACTGCCTTGCAGACAGTCTATATATAGGCGGCCATTTACGACCCTTTCTCCCCTCACCTAGATTCCTATTTCACGCTTCACCACCAGGAAGCAACCACTTACTGCGAACTGTATACCTTGTCGAAACCATCCGGGCCAATACAGAGCATTAACAACTTACATAACACTGCTACATATAACAAGAAGAACATGTACATTCATATTATGTAGACCCTGATAAGTTCGTCTGCACCGACCGTTACAAGGGCGTTGGGTTCGGTGTGTTAACAACTGACAGCTAGTGTATTATCATAAACAGCATTTCCGTGCAACCCGATACACAACTTACCTTCACCGCTGTGTTTTGTACTTGCCCTGACATTTCTCAATGTACACATCAACATGTGTTAAATACGCAGCTAGGCACAGTAAATGCACTTTGTCTTGCATACGACCTAAAATATCCCCCCCAAAAAGATGCATAGAAGCAAATATATCTCATGAAATGTTAATTTGGTGGTGATATCATCCTATCTGGTCTGGTTTGGTGGTGATATCAAAAATCCAAAAATCACCATTTTAAGATCAGTACAGAATTCTCAGAATCAGGCAAAATTTGCAAATTAGTTATGGGCGAAATTTTAAGTCCTTTACAGTATACGCTTCCAGCATATTTTCACTGACTGCTGTTGAGAAAGATGACCTTAAAAGCATTGAGAATCAAGTTTTAAAGATTTGGCCGCACATATATTCATCCGGAAGAAAGTCAGGAAGTTACATTCGTATTCCAGTGTATCTCTGGGCCCAGCTGTTCGAAAGTGTATTAACTAATACTGGTATTAAGTCATATTTTATATTTAACATTTTAGCCAAACCTAACGGGTAAAGCAGTTCTCCAAAGTCCAAGTATAACAGCAGCAGTTTTAGTTCATATTTATCATAATGTTGCAAAAAAAAATTCCGGCTTAGTACAAAATTGAAGACTTGGCTTGAAGTTAAACCTGGTATTAAGTCTTAAACCGGTTTTGAACAACTGGCCCCTGATGTCTCACATTCTGTCTGTGAGAATGGGCCGGTTTTATGTCTGTCGCTTTAACGTACGTTCAGAATTACTCTGAGGCAACAGGCAGCGCGCACTACTAATCCCAAGCAAAAACAATAAAGTGAACTTCTTAGTGATTCGAAAACATCATTTACACATACCTTGTACATATGGGCCAGGTTGTTCAAAACTGTTTCAAGACTTAATACCAGGTTTAATTTGAAGCGCAGTTTTCAATATAGTACTTGGCCCAAAAATAATTACGTAACAGTATATTAAATATAAACTAAGTCTGCTGCTGCTGAATTTGGCTAAAATTAAAACACAATACCAGTATTAACTAATACACTTTCAAACAACTGGACCATAGATACATTTCATGCTAGCGTGCATGAAGCGTTGTCCGAGAGTTCTGCCTAGAACTACGGCATGTTGACTCGCCACTTTACAGCATGGCGTGGTGTCTTCAGGCAGAGTGCATTGTATTTAAGAGTGAAGTCAGGTTTTACACAGAGATGTTTGAGAGAAATACTGCTCAAAATGAATTCACAAGACGAAAGTATAAAATAGAGCCCGCTAAAGTAAGCACTCATTTCTAAAATTAAGGCGCAAGAGATCGGCAAGTTGGCACAAAGCAATGCCTATAATATAGTTCAGGTTGGCTCTAATACACAATCCGGCCATCAACGTGAATTTTCTTCAAAACGAGATCAAATGATCAGATTATAACATGCAAATCTTGCTCTACAGCGCAATGTCACCTTACATAAATTCCACACCCAATTTCTTAAAGCACTTTTGACAACAAGACAAGCCATGAGGCTGAACGTTCGTATGGATCTATACTTATAGTTTTACGTACTTAACAATTTTTGAGTCCTATAACAACGATAGGAGTCATTACGTGCGTGTGCATGTATTGTGTCTTCCTGTAGCAGGGCGAGTTCATGCCGCCAAAATTCTGCCGCCACTGAAGTATCATGCCAAAGACACCAGGCAAGACACCCCACCCATTCACATTACGCTCACACCAGGCCGACCAATTATATTTCCTTGCTCTAACCTCTCAGTGCTGAGCGCCCGCCGTCGCAGCAACAAGCGAGTATCACTGTTTAAAGTGCTTGACAAGGCCCGTCCCGTTTTTGATCTTAAGTCTCCCGCTTTCGAATTGGACAGTACATTTATATACCTCGGCACTAGACAGAATTATCGGGCTACTATTGGCGGAAGAGACTCCTGGCTTGAAATCAAGCTGACTTTTATTAGAATATCTCGCAGCTTGTGACAACACGTTCGAAATCCAAAAATAATTTTAGCAATCAAAGTTTTTCTTTCGTAAGCCAAAAGGTTGAGGATTTATGGGTATAATACTTGAGAACATGTCTGATCAGTCTTAGAATATAGGCTTGTCAGAGGTCTGTACAGAAAGGCCCCTAGAGAAGCATTCGTCCTTGGGAAATCTGACTAAGCCCTGTATTCTAGAGACGTTTAGTGCGCCTTAAAAAATCTAGCTTCTCTCTTTGTGTAAGTCCCAGATATTGATACAGGCCCTTTGATTTTTGACTGTCTATATTGTTAAAGAGAACCACAGTGCTGGCTTGTAATAGCTCGATCGAAACTCCAATCCAATCTGGTTGCGCTATCCAACACCTTTTCTCTTACCAGACACTGCTTTTGTGGTTATATGGAACATTAGGTCAGTTGTCCACTTTACCGCGGTTCAAGATGTCAAAAAGTCTATTGGGATTTCGAACGTGTGGTTACAAGCTACGAGATATTCTTAGAAAAGTCAGCTATATTTCAACCAAGAGGCTTCTCCGCCAATCATAGTCCCAGAACTCTGCCTAGCACATTGAAAACAATGGTATTAACTTGTTGCTGCCTGGCTTGGCGTTCAGAGGTTAAAGCAAGGAAACCCATCAAACTTAAGTATGGAAGCCGGACAAGGCTATCAGCGTACCATCGTCGGGCGATGGCACGAAGCAGTGACAAGATGGCACGAAGCGATGACATGCGCGATAGCACGAAGCGATGGTATGATGACTCAAAGCGATGACACGATGACAGCATCGTACTTAAGTGTAAACGGAATAAATCTGCAGTACCCAAAAAAGTACAAAAAAGAAAAACGCTTTCGCAATCCTTCTTTTTTTCCCAAGAAAGAGGATTTTTACGGAATGGCACTGTGATCCAAGTCCTAGATTCAAGCGGACAGAGCCATATATGAGTGCATTTGTGAAATGGTGAAAATTGTTACCGATTTACCGAAGTAATTTCAGTTTTACAGTGTACTGTCGCTGTATGTTTTAGCTTCTCCGTAAGGTTTACTTCTACTTGCGTGTGTAAAAAGGATCGTTATTGTTAAGCAAAGTATTCGGTATTACAGGTTTGCTTTCGCCCGAGTCAGATGAAAATTCATTTTATCTACTGCGTTACAGCACATTCATCTTCACACCATGGATATAGGTCTATGACATTAATTCTTTGTTTGTAAATAGGGGGGTAAGACGGGGAGGCATCCATAAACGACTACGTGCTGAGACATTAACAAAAGCGCCGAGATGTATTGGTTTGTTTAGCATGCAAGCAAGTCTTTTGTTGCATGATACATGTACTCATCGAGTGGCTTTGAGAGGGCTGCTACCGGTATGGCCTTTTTACTATTAGATGTTTTAAATACATGTAAAAGTTGTAAATTGCGAAATGCCCCAAGACAGCCTCCTTTCAAGTTTACCATGTTTCTAATGCATAAATCTGTTCCATCCACAAAAAGACTGATTCTTCGAGTCAGGTGGGACAAAAAGCGGATTTTGTTCTTTTCCTTTACCTTTTGCCTGCACACACGGTTTCGTTCAACACTCACAACTGCCTGGTAATCCTTAATTCGACAGGCCTAAACGTTATGGTCATGTATTTTCCCATACTTGGTAGTAAGCGTCAGTACTGCTCGGTACGTCAGTGCATCGTCAGATCAGTTGAGTCACATCCGTGCGGCTAATACCTTACAATCCTGCAATTACACTGCACAATAACCAGACCCCTTTTTAAACCCATAGGTTCCAGCTTATACATACCGGTAGCATGAATCCAGTGGACACTTATATCAGTGTTTACTGATGTAAGTCTTATGTCAATATAGATCAGCTGTCGTGCGAGGACATGATGAGACTAAACGTAAACAAGACTACGTGTTTTATTTTTATCTCTCAAAGAGGATGATCGGTCAACCATTTGCAGGGGTTGCATCGATGTAAAGCCAGCGCCGTTGAAAGTTATGTCAGTCTGAATACAGACGTTAACAGGTAATTAATTACATTACTATTACTGCGCAGGCGCGTCAGCTGATAATGGGGAAAATGTCATGGTCTGTCATGTGTCTTTTGAAACATTGACTTGATTACAGTTAACCGACAGCATACATTCGGGGATCTATAATCATAAATCGATATCACTGCTGCTTTCATCGCGTTCCAATGTATAAATATGGGCCTTTCTTCTTTGCGTTAGCCAGTGGGACGACTTCTATGGCGCCACGGCCTGTATAGGCAAGGTGTCTTGTCTAGTGTCCACGACATGCTATATACTTTATTGAGGCTCAAGTCCTATAAATAGTATAACACGTGCAGTTTACCAATACCGTAAACACCATTGTCATGTGACCATTCCCGAAAAAGCAAATCAAAATAAGACAGATCTACAGACCTGTTTGCAATTCCGTCGAAATCTTAGTACCTGGAAGATAACATGTATCATATTGCACAATATAGGTCTGTACATGTATAAACAAACCCGTGGTTTACATGTAGGTCCAACATACGTGCACGGTGTAGCATTAGACCTATGGATATGGTGCGATACAGGCCTAGACTAAATGTAAATCCATGCACCGATGAGCCTTGCAGAGACTATCTTTGGTATCATCATGTCTTTAGGAAACAAAAACATGGGCGGATTCAACAGCTGACATTTGATGTCAGTTTGTGTGTACGTAAGCTAGATGATATGGGCCACCCTCAGACTTACACGTACGGCATAGGCAAACCAGCCTGAAGCACATATGGCCAGAGCCTGGTTGGACTGCTTACGGCTGAAAATGATAGGCAGCCCTGTTTTCGCTATAAGCACTCTATACCCATCGTGTCTTTCATATGTCATGACAAACAGCGTTGTGCCTGTGTGGTGACAGGATAAGAATCAAAGACTACTTACAGGCTGATAAAACCAGTGCTTGTTCACGATCAGCTCGTTCCACACGGCCACTACTTCTGTTTTCATCCGCACGTTATCTGGCGATTTTACCATTGAGAGTTACCTCCCCCTGTGACCCAGAGAACAGGTCAGCTCAGAGCCCATGCAGGCCTCCTTGAAGATGGTCAAGCACAGTAGCCATATTACATGTAGGTGAAAATTTTTGTGGAAATATATTATGAGTGACATTTTTTTTTAGTTACTGCACCTTATGAAACAACTCGCAAAGCGTCGAGTGGGTTATCATTTCCATCTTTCACGAGAAAAATATTTATGACATTCAACCTTCACTGTGCAGTATTCTATTTATTTTTTGTATATTGACACTTTGTGGTTATCATTTCCACCTTTACGAGTAAAAGATTTATGACATTCAACCTTCACTGTGCAGTATTCTATTTATTTTTTGTATATTGACAATATCGGGATATATTGCACTTTGTGGTTATCATTTCCACCTTTACGAGTAAAAGATTTATGACATTCAACCTTCACTGTGCAGTATTCTATTTATTTTTTGTATATTGACAATATCGGGATATATTGCACTTTGTGGTTATCATTTCCACCTTTACGAGTAAAAGATTTGTGATATTCAACCTTCACTGTGCAGTATTCTATTTATTTTTTGTATATTGACAATATCGGGATATATTGCACTTTGTGGTTATCATTTCCACCTTTACGAGTAAAAGATTTATGATATTCAACCTTCACTGTGCAGTATTCTATTTATTTTTTGTATATTGACAATATCGGGATATATTGCACTTTGTGGTTATCATTTCCACCTTTACGAGTAAAAGATTTATGACATTCAACCTTCACTGTGCAGTATTCTATTTATTTTTTGTATATTGACAATATCGGGATATATTGCACTTTGTGGTTATCATTTCCACCTTTACGAGTAAAAGATTTGTGATATTCAACCTTCACTGTGCAGTATTCTATTTATTTTTTGTATATTGACAATATCGGGATATATTGCACTTTGTGGTTATCATTTCCACCTTTACGAGTAAAAGATTTATGATATTCAGCCTTGTGCAATATTCTATATATTATTTATGTATTGGCAATATTGTGATTTTGTGTATTTCAACAAGTTGAAGCAAGGATTTTAGCTTTAGGCCTTCACAGACTTGTGTACATAGCGTGACATCGCACATGATACGTATTGTCCTGTTGCGTGACGTAAGGAATGTTGATGTTGACTGAACTTGTATTTTGACATCACTCATCATTGAACACGAATTGGAATGTCATGAAACAAAACGTTTCTTTTTGACGTCATGGCGTTGGGGTGTGCAATAGCAAAGGTGATATCTAACTCTAACCAGTGAGATATCACTTTTTATCATTGATGGAAATCCTGTCATTCCACCTTTATTTGAATAATAAACGCATTTTTCTTGATTTTACTACTCTGTGACGCCATTTATCATCCCGCGCGCAGTACCGGTACTTTTCAAGTTTTATCTAAACGTTCAAAAATTGGGAGACTCGAGGACGAGCTACACAGACGGTCCAAATGATAGCAGAACGCATCGTTTTATTCTGTAACGATGAAGTGCGTGTGTACTTCATATTTGTGTATGAGCAAACCTTCACCGGTAATTAGGACAGCATAAAGGAAAAAGACATTGAGTTCACAGATTTGGACTGGAGTATTCTTGTTTTAATCTCTAAATTGAAACAAACAAAACAAACAACTGTTTTTAAGGATGTTTATGAATAAACTGTAGGATTCTATTTAATGTCATTTCGGTTTTTTATTCACCGTCATATAGGCCAAGACATAAAGTGAATAATTCTGATATGCAACCATAAAGTTCCGGTAGGGTAAAACACAGGAATCAAACGGCTAGTTAAAAAACAAATGTTCTGTCAGTCTAGATTTAAAGAATAGAATTCATAAATTTCAGACACAAGGATAATTTGTTCCACTCTCGCAGACAGTTGATTTTTGATATGTGAAGTGATGATGCGCAGCGATAAATTGGTTTGTGAAGGCTGTAGTTTAAGAGATCTAGTTGGATACTTGTGTATATCAGATTTGAATAAATAATGTCCACGTATTTCAAGTGCTCGTCATTATTTTGTTTATCATATTATTTACTTGCTGATAGATCTATATTATGTTCTGTACTCCTAATGCAGACTACAGACACCTTAATTTAATACGATATGACTTGACTACATTTAGGTAACCTGCACTTAACTGAGCCACTGATTGGTGCATATCAGTTACCGTAGATGATGTAAAAATATATTACGCGAACACGTTTCACAACTTTTCTTTTTATTTCTCACAGAAGATTATATGGCATAATTTATAATGATCCAAGTTGCGGATAATGGGTGATATGATGCAGAAATATGATACAGCTTATGAAAATTAGGCCTAAATCAAACAGCAGAGCTCGAACTGTGTCGTGAATGTTTTGCTTTTCTTTTACTAACTACTTATTTGTCTAGAAATGTTACTGAATTTTTTATATGAACATTTCATTTACATTCTTAATTCGATTTCGTGTAGACCCACAGAGACGGATTGTGCATGTCGGCCAAGATTCTTTGAAACAGGGGGCATAACTCTGATAAACATTCTTGTTAGAAATGGCGGCAGTTCAAGCGCCGTTTGTCGTCAAGTTTGCTGCAAATTCGCTTGACTTCGGTCTCAGCTAAATATGTTAATGCGACCTAATGCATTTCATACCTACTGTGTCGGTAAGTTTTAGGTTTGTGTCATCAGGTGTCACTGTTGCAGATCTTTCAATGCTTCGTGTTGAAATTGTCAGTGTCAACTGTCAGTGTCAACAACAACATGCAAACATCTGTTTCCATGAATATCATAGGCCCCAGTAACTGTTCCGTAGACGCTTCAATATTATGTATCAATCGTTCACACGGAGAAATGTGTATATGCTGGTACTATTATAAAAGTAATAATTATAAAAATTTTAAAAGTTAAAAGTAGTTCCATGGACGCTGTTACATGGACGTGTTCCTGGTAGTACAGAATTTATCAGGCGAGCCATACTCGGTTTATAAACAGCTGAATAAAGGCTAGTGAGCACAGCCTGTAACTTACATGTAGATGGTGTTTGGTAGTAGAGTCTAGAGGCGAATCCAAAGTAGCATATGATGTGGTCTAAGTTTATCATTATTTGGTTTATTTTCGCTCATACGTTCACCTGCATGATGAAATATACTACATGTACATTTCTGACTTCATTTTGTCAGCAATTGTGACATAATCGTAATGTATTGTATGTCATGTAAATCGAAGTGTCACCTGTCATCATAGTTAATGATTGCTCTTTTAGGTTTGGCAAAATTTTATTTGGCTAAGACCAGATGGCCCCAAATCAATTCGATGACAGAGCACACGCTCCATTTAAAAGCCTGATGCAATTTGCCTTAGCTGATTGTTACAATGATTGCGACCTATCAAATACGTCTGAACGACCTTAAGTTTGCAGCTACACATGTTCCTTAGCTTTTCGTGTGCTGATTCATCGCAAGCACAGTGTCAGTTGTTTGTTTCTAGGGTTGCATGGGCCCAGGGATACTTTAGTGGTGTTCAGTTTGACTGCCACTGCCCTGCCAACCTTGACATATTTGACAAAGGCAGGTAACTGCATCAGTTTTTTTTAAATGGAGCTCATCCTTGGCCAAACAAAATTTTGCGAAACCTGATGTTAAAAAATTTATTTAGGGCTTGTAGATAATTTGCCTTTTGTTTTACAACCCAACATGTTTAAAATACTGTAATTTCTAGTTTGCATGAAATATAGTGTGGTTCTAAGTGAAGAATGTTATTCTTATCATGACCTGCATATACTTTTCTATACTAATAATAACCATTAGCCGCAGAGTTGATGCTGCCCTAGTGACTCACAACTGCAAACACAATATCACATCTGTTTTGTGGAACTGGCAACTTTATAGACACTTTAACATAGTAGATAGTAACAGGCTGTTTGATATGTTGAGCTCAGTTTGACCATTATACTTATTCAAGTATGTAGAATTCAATAGACCATATTCACATTTCAGCTACTCTGTTCACTGCTACACTGGTTTAGCCAGATGGGTGTCTCTGTGTCTTTGAGACACCCTGGACAAAATTAACATGTGAGAGATATGGAAACTAGGAGAAAATTGGAAATTCTGGTTAAATCAATCACACTTGCCACAACAGAGCAGCCATGTCAGAGTATCACCCAGTCACAGATTGTGACCTTTGAAGGTGTAGCTGCTTTCTACACCTAATGAAATGGCAACATTCCAAAGTGCATGTAAGATTTTTGATAATCCCAGTTTCTCAGTTGTTTTTGGTACAGTAAGTGACAGTACATATGCTTTGCAGTATAGAGTTTCAGCGAAACAGATAGTTAATGGGTGTAGTAAGCAATCAGCTGCTAGGGTAAAGCATGGGCCATCAAGTGTAAATTAGCTGCCAACCCCTGACTGTACTGCGAGATCTTTCGACCTTTCGCCTAACACAGGGCAGCTGTCTCAAATACAAACGTGACTTATTTATCAGACTTTATTTAGGATATTATTTCACTGTTGGAGTCACTCATTTACTGTTATGTACTTATTATTCGCTGGAATTTATTTTTGAGGATTTTCTCCAGACATATGTTCGTGGGAATTAATTTCTGCGTATTTAAGAGAAGACTGAAAAACAAATCTTAATATTTTCCAAGATATGATATGGGGCCAAAATTATTCAAGCACGTAAAACAGGTATCATCATGGGTGGCTATAATCCTCCTTTGTTTAATCGTGATCTGGATCAGGGATTAAAGGAATTGGGGATGGATTATCACAAGGTGAGAAGATTACTTTTGCACCTAATGTGAGCAGTACTGAAGCAGGTGTCACTTCTTTTCGAATCATTGATGAGCACTTTTAAACACCTGATAAAGTCACCTTTTGAGCAGTTCAACGTAAAACATATGAATTCACAATTATCGGCACCAGTCACTAATTCTTTATCAAGCAACATGGTAAGTTTTGTCTTGTTTTCAGTTGTAATCATCCTCTGGAGCAGGTCAGAAACCGCAGACATTGGCTGTCAAACGGTCATTGTGTTGTTGTACACACTTCACAGTTTGTTAAAGGCTCTCCCATTGGACTACAGAAGAGGCACAGTCAATTTGGTAGCGTGTATCAGAGCGACATTCATTAGAAGCCAGCACGTGCTTGCTGTCCTTCTCGGCATTTTAAAAGCTTTAACATGTCTGATTAATAATTCAAATAATGTATGCGTCCTAGACCTAATTGAGCTCCCTATATGGCAGGCAAAAGATTTATGGCACGCATGGAAAAGTTTGTCAGTTCCATGCCAGAGGTAAATTGTTTAATCTGTGAAACTCTAAGCAAATAAGTAAATTGATTTTTCTTAGATGGTTTCTCTTGTGTATACCTCTGCATGTGTATAAGCCAACATTTTATAGATAGATAGATAGATAGAGCTTTATTTCAGACTGAATTGTCCATATAAAAAAAGATAAACACACACACACAAAGAAAAAGAAAAAAAAAAAAAAAAAAAAAATTAATTATATACACATAACATTGGCGACATATACCGACTTCACATCAGTATAGTAAAAGTGACCACCTCTCCTGAAGCCGAGATGTTATACTGGCGTCGCTATTCAGGAGTTTTAAACGAGACCATTCTTAAAAACATTAAAATTCAGATGACAGTGAACCCTGTATGAAGACCACTACTCTATTAAAATGTTTTATTGGAATGTTGATAGAACTGTTTTTATTTTTCTCTCCATGTTAATTTCTGTAAAATCCCTATTTTTTTCATTAGCCAGAGTAAAGAAAGAATTCCCTACCAACCAACCACACGCATTTTTTGTGATAGTGTCAGGTTATAATTCACGGAGAATTGGTTAAGGATGGTCTGATATACATGTATGTATACCATGTCTACAGTCAGTCCCAGATTGCACTCTAATTTTGCTTGTGTATTTGATGTTTGTATATTCTTAATGTGATGTAAAAAGTATCTCTATTAGATAATATTATGCATGTATGTTTTGTCTCTGACTGATGTTCCAAGCTCATGCGTGTGATCTTCCGTTGGTTTACCATGTCACACTGACATGTTGAATTAGAAATAAAGCCACAGGAAAACAGTGTATCTGCATGTACATCTTTAGATAGGTGTGGAGGTGCTTAGTGGGTTATTCATTCCCTCATTATGCCCTTAATGACCAGGTAAGTGATTACCGGAAATGCGCTCAATCGATAAGCCAGCAGCAAGCAATTTAACAACTGCTAGATACAATTAATACCCATAATTTGTGAGGCAGAGGGTGAGACTCAAAGGGAAATGGGGTCAAGATTGGCATCCCAGACATGCTTGGGTCAGGAAATATATGGTCAAGAGCAGCAATTTTTAGTCAGGCTATATCCTCAAAAGATGTCATGTCTAAATCCTCACGGGCCAGTCTATTGCACTGTCATCAGGAAGGGGTGGCAGGTGTTGCACCTTTGACAAGATGGTTAATATTTCAGTAGTGTAATGGTTTGTTGACTGGATTAGACATCAGCAGTTTATGTGGGAGGTAGCACCATGTTCATGATGTTATTGATCATAGTGCAGCGATCGTGAGTCAGGGAGGCAGCTGCTTTCGTGCATGGCGTTATGTACAATCTGTCAATGTCCTTCATTCTTCTCCATCTTGAACATCTCTAATTCAACAAATTGTTCAGTATTCATACATTTTCATTGTAGGTCAAAAGAAATATATTGTTTGTGGATTAATGTAATTTATCAGTCAATGGGTTAAAAGTTATATTAGAGACAAAACTGCATTATCTGTGTTTTACATCATGTTTTGTAAATACAAGTTCATCTTTAAAGACTTAGTTGACTGACTACATGTACATGTGCAATCTGTATGTACAAGGCTCTGATAATTAAGCTTCAGGTTAACAAATACAGTTTGTCACGCATAACACGTGTTTGTTGTGTGTATGTTATTTTTGTCTTCAACACACGGCATAATTTATTTATTTATTTGATTGGTGTTTTGTGCATTACTCAACAATAGTTCACTCATTAATAATGGCTGTCAGCATTATGGTGGAAGGAAACAGTGTAGAGCCTAAAGGAAACCCATGATCATGCGATTGTTGGTAGACGTACGGCCAGAGAGGAATCCAGCATGAACTGGACTTGAACTCACAGCAGCTGCGTTGATAAGAGGTTCCTGGGTCATAACCATGTTGGCCACGGAGGCTTCCACACAGTATAAGTGCCAGTTAATAGCACCATACATATTTTGTCTCTATACTAACAGGTCAGAGAGCCAGTTTGCAAGTCCAGCTTATGCTGGCTTCCTCTCTGATAGTGCCTCTCTGATGGTGGGAAGGTCTGCCAGTAACCAGATGATCATGGCCTTTTCCTGGGCTCTTCCCAGTTTCCTCCCACCATAAAGCTGGTTGCCATTGTACATGTGAAATATCCTTGAGTACCGCATGAAACACCAATCACAATCAATAAATAAACAATGTCTAGTTGAGAGGAAAAGGTATGTTGTTAAAGATATACATGCGTACAGAAGAATCAGCTAGCATTTTCCTCAAAACACACACACACTAATAATTTGTGTACCTGTAATTCTTCTGCTTGAACAATTTTAACAGAATTATTCTTATTAAGTTGTCTTATTAAAAATCTCTATCCTACTTTGTTATTTCTTAAGTCAACTGAAATTAAAAGTGTCAGTTAAGTTGCAACATTTTAGTGTGGTAAAGGTGGTGGGTGGGAGCATATTTAAATGTCAGTGTATTGTACAAGGAATTGTACAGGAATTGATATGGAGATTCTTGGAAATAGCTGCTATAGGGTTTTATGTATATGCTTAGCTCATACAAGTAGCTATATATATAGTACTGTGGGGTATCAAAATATTCTCTTAATTTGTTTACGACTTTTGTTAATAATGGAATCTTGTGTTCTTGTGACATAACAAGATATTTGCCTGTCAGGTAAGTTGAGGAAACTCTAGATATTATAGGTAGACGTTAGGTATACCAGTCACAGATGTTATTAAATCCATTTCGAACACCCAAATTCTTTATTGTTTTTTGCTTTATAATTTTTTGATATTTTAAGGAAAGTTGGACCTCAGTGGTCAATACGGCTCTGGGTGAGAAGATATTCTAGCAACCTGTAGATGTTCATGTGTTTCCACTGGGGAATGCCCGGTTTTCTCGAACCATAATACTGGAGGCTACCCTATAAGTGAAATATTCTTGAGTACCTTGTAAAACTCCAGTCAAATAAATAAATAAATAAACAAACGGTCTATGTATTTGGAATCATCGTTTGCTTGATAATAGTGTAAAGTATTCCCTGCAACATTGTGGAACTTCTAAGCAGGGGAACTTTTGTATATTTTTATGTATCATTTATATACTTAGTTTATGTTGGAACTACAATGTGGTAATGTTCAGTTAAGTTTAGACAGGGTTGACAAACTTACATGTAATGTACAGGCTAGCGAGCTTTACTATGCTGGTATAACCATTTAACATTCCATATCATTCAGCCTTTATTTACCACGTAATTAAATATAATTGTCAGATATTGAAATAATTGGTGCAGCTTTCATGCAAACACTTGTACATGTATACATATACCCTAAATGACCTTTACGAAATTTAGGGTACACGCCTACGCAAAGGTCAATTCATAAAGCTGTAAGTTATATTCTGTCATTTCAGATAAGCTGTTTAAATGGGCATGACTTATTTGAGCTGAATGTCACTTCATGAATGCTATGGTTAATAATGAAACATGATGTAAAGAGGGCCTAAGGGAATAAAGATGTGACAGATTTGATAAGCCATTGTGGCTTAATTGATATACAGTGTATGTGTATCTGTGGAGAATTGCTGCTGTGAAAACTGAGTGCATTCTAATTCTGTTCTAACATTCTATTAAAATCTTTATAAAAACATCAAAAAAAAACAGCTACTGTTGTCATCTACATGTATATTAAGGTACAGACCTGTCGGTCAATCTGTCCATGTGTATATCCATCTGAACATCAGTCCATTGCCATGGAAACAAGAGAATAGTATCACGCACATTTATCAGATTTAAAATGAACTTGTTGATCACATCTTCAGCTGCCGAGGAATCTGTTGAAAGTAAACTTTGTAAACAATATTTCAAGGAGATATGTCCTTATGGTAGAATGTTGCACATAGTTTTAGCTCACTGTATAAACAAAGTAAGGTGAGGTATTGTTTGAGATCAGGGGCGAAAATGCACAGGTAAGCTTTTTTGATACAGTACGTCAGCGGACTGTAGTACCAGAGTGTGGTTTAATGTTCATGTTTTAGTAGTTTTCAGTACACCTTGATGAAATGCTATAAAGACATAGACATCTTTATATGTGAAATTATGTGTTAAAATTTCCAGGGTTTTGACTTACATTTGCTTTTCCATGCTCTTTCTCCACCGATGACTTCCATCATAGAATTGAATCATTCTTTAGAATACAAATCAAGTCAAGACTTGGTCATATAATACATGTACATGTATGTATGGATATGTAAAGGCAAAAGCATGGTGAAAAGGCTTTACGAGAAATCATTTGGTTTGATAATGTTTTTCAAGAAATGAATTCACTTATTTCTTTCAACGATATTCTTCTAAAAATTGGCTACAAGTTGGAAAAGTGCAAAGTCTTCTGTACTAATGATACATGCACATACACAAACACATGTGCCTGTACTCCTGTAATAGCTTTTTTGGGTAGGGTGACCGTGAAGAGCACAAACTCTGCAGATATAAACACTACAGGGTATCAGCATATGTAAATGGTCAGTTTTTACACACAGTTTAGCAGGCCTCCATTATTGTGGATGTATGTCAGCCCATGAGTGTAGTAATGATCACATGTTTGTTTATGTTAAATCCATGTACTTGTACATGTAAGTATAAAGTTCAGGTCATTTTGATCCTTTTTTTTTTCTCTCTAACTGCTTTGCCACATAAGCAAGGCATTGAGTAGAACACCAGAAGTTCAATTTGGTGATATCAGATAAAAACTTGTTATGTGCCAAAACTTGTTTTTGAGGAAGTCATTTCCTACAAGCAGTATCTATGTGAATATTTAATGTAGACCAGACTCATGCCTGCCTCCCTTGATCATGCTCATTTGGACAACGATAAATGTCTCCCCAAAGCGGGGCTGGCGCTGCAGCTTGCGTGTCTCGGGCAGTCTTGTGTGTAAAAGAATTGCGTGACGGAGAAAGATCAAACTCCACAAGACCGTGTGAAATGTTGATGGCTCAGAATCTATTGTGGTAGCTGTGAACTGTGGCGCTGTGGATAATAAAACTTCCTGTCAGGTAAATAATATGTTATCTGTATTGAGTGAGACATATTGTGTTTATTATACATGTTCCGGGCTAAGTTATATGTACTACATGTACATGTATTTTCAACATGCATGCTCTCAGAAAAGCCTAGATCATATGAATAACTGGTGTAGACAAAGCAGACATTGCATGGAGACAAGAGTTTCACGCTGAAATTTTGTTTTTGCCCAGTATAAGCATATGCGTTGTGCAGTGGCATTAACAGTAGTTTGTAACCAATTTTAGAGTAAATTGCCCTAACATATGTAATGGTTACTGTGCACTGATGTAATTAAGCTGCTGTGTACATGATGTTGTACTGGCTGCTTGAAACATTTCTAATTGTTGAATACAATTTCTGCACTGTATAAATATAGTCTGGAAGAAATCCTCCGTGGCTCAGTTGGTTAGCGCACTAGCGCAGCGCAATGACCCAGCAGTCTCTCACCAATGCGGTTGCTGTGAGTTCAAGTCCAGCTCATGCTGGCTTCCTCTCCAGCCGTAAGTGGGAAGGTCTGCTAGCAACCTGTGGATGGTTGAGGGTTTCCCCCGGGCTCTGCCCGGTTTCCACCCACCATAATGCTGGCCGCCATGGTATAAGTGAAATATTCTTGAGTACGGCGTAAAACACCAATCAAATAAATTAATTAATTAATATTTTATATAGATCTAGTTGTACTAGGAAGGTCGGCTGTTGAAATACATGTATATACGAAACAGTTTTCACCATTATTAAAATATCCATGGACAGTTTTGTCCCTGGAATTAAATTTTTTAAGTCATTCCATTCACAAAAGCCATTGTGTGTTGCCTGGTGACTTCGGTGTCTGGGTGACACCTACATGTATAGCATGTTGCCAGAGTGGCATTTGTGCTTTGGTATCTGTGTGGCACATTTAGTACATGTACATGTATGTTGCCCGAGTGACACTTGTAATGTTGTGTTTGGATGACACATGCAGTAGGTGACCAGTGTGACATTTGTGATGTGGTGTCTGGGTGACACATGTAGTAGGTTGCCAGTGTGACATTTGTAATGTGGCGTTTGGGTGACACATGCAGTAGGTCACCAGTGTAACATTTGTGATGTGGTGTCTGGGTGACACATGCAGTAGGTCACCAGTGTGACATTTTTGATGTGGTGTCTGGGTGACATGCAGTAGGTCACCAGTGTGACATTTGTGATGTGTTGCCTGGGTGACACATGCAGTAGGTTGCCAGTGTAACATTTTTGATATGGTGTCTGGGTGACACATGTAGTAGGTCGCCAGTGTGACATTTGTGATATGGTGTCAGAGTGACTCATGCAGTAGGTCGCCAGTGTAACATTTTTGATATGGTGTCTGGGTGACACATGTAGTAGGTCGCCAGTGTGACATTTGTGATGTGATGTCTGGGTGACACATAAAGTATATTGCCTGAGTAAAAGTTTGTCTTAATTTTACCTCATACCATGTAAATGTACATGTGTAAAGCCCAGTGTATGTTCAAGAGTAACAGTTACATGTGCAGTGGCAGTGGCAACTCTCTATGGTGTCTCTCTCTGGATAAAAGCAGTACATTTAACTGTATCTGTAATATCAGTGTTGTTGAAACTTTGCATAATCTCATGAAGATTTCCCTGAATTATTCAGACAAATGGTAAGCTGTTATAACTTCAAACATTTTTTTTGTGATATAGATGACATTTATCTTTGATATTTAGGTACTAATCATCCAGTGATTTTATACACCAGCTAAGGTTTGTGTTTTACTATATTGTCACCGCAGTCTATATGAGCATATTTATTATACGTTGTCAGTATAGATCCCAGAGTGACATTATGGAGAGACAGCGCTGATGAGGATTTGCGACTCTTGGCAGGATGATGGCTGTTAATTATTTATCCATGATCTGAGATTGTATAACAGATTCCCGAAGGAACACTTCAAGGGTGCCATGTTGTTGTGTCAGTTTTTCACCCAATCCTGCGAGATGCTTCACTTGCCAGAGGGTAGGCGTACGTAGGTGGGTTGGGTAGGTGGGTTGGGTCGGTGTGTGGGGTGTTATAGTGTATTACATACATGTACAGGTATACAGGGACCCATTTTAGATGGAGGATGTAACATAACTGTCATGATGACATATTGTAGACATACATCACCTTGGTGTTTACATTGTAGTTTCATGTAGTGTTACACCCTCTACATGTGGATTCTGTGAGTCACCAGCTAACCTGCTTCTGACCTACATAAGTCTGTGAATGTGGAGGTCAGACTTATCCATGGACAATGTTCATTGTCATGTAATTATGCATTTCAAGCTAATGTGTGCAAATTTCTAGAATTTAATTGCATTTATCTTCTGAATGATGTAAATGTGGTAGAAATTTTACTAGTACATCATGTGCAAGTGAGCACGTTGTGCGTAACATTTTGATACCTATAGATATTAAACATGCAGTTGGATATATTGAAGGTGATTTGCACCTGATAAGAAAAGGATGTATATTCTGATCATTATAAACATATATAGTTTCAAATTAGAAAGAAAGTTTGAAACTGCAGGTCAGTTTTGTCTGCCTGTGTAAGTGAAATATTCTTGAGTAGGGCGTAAAACACCAGTCAAGTATATTAATAAATTCATGCAAGACTGGACCTGATGTTTATACTAACACGGTACTCATTTAGACTTAAGGCCTGTGAACCCCATCACTTATAATAACTGCTATGTATTTACTGCTTTCATCTTTAAAGCTTGAGCCCGAGATGCAGAGTGTGAAATTATACTGGAGAATTCATATAAAACTTATAGTGTTGGTGGTGTCTAGTTGATATGTGAGGGTCGTTAACACAGCTGTCACCTCCACCATCACAAACCACCATAACTGACATGCTCAGTATGTGACTTTGACTGCAAGCCCTATCCATTGATGTGCTGCAGAGGTGTTCTCTCTGTACATGTATGTATATCCTTGTTTTCAGGTTACAGCACATTGGTTTCCCTTACTATTTATGCAGTAAATTTGCCAACTTCAACCTCAAAAATATATGGAACTTTTGCATGGTACAATGCTATACCACCACATGCAGCTTCCACTTTTCTCCACAACATATCCAAAAAGCAACCAAACTTGACCACCATTTATTTGAGGTGTGGTTGCTGGAAGTGAACTCATAACACTTTGTTGGCTTCATGGGGGTTGGAAGCAACACTGGGAAAAAAAATTTCAGTTCTATCAAGAACAGACAAAATTCTGATACATTTTAACCAGGTGTAAACTAACAGTGCGGAAATTTATAGCGTATTAACAACCTAAAATGTCTGTGTGGCAGTATTACCCATTCAGTGCTCCTATACTCTTCAGTTCAGAGGCAAATCTTGGACCCTGTTACTGGAATTGCGCATGGGTAACCACAGGATGCGTGTAACAGGAATGGACATGCGAAAGGCCATCATTAAAAATATGGCGTTACATGTACCTGACCAACCCTCCAAAAAAAAGGGCCCAGTTATTATTGATATTTTAATAGATTTCATTTTTTCTTGTTGTTTGTTATTGTTTTTTCTTTATTTTGTTTTCTCATATTGTTAATTTCTTTAAGAAATCTAGATTTTTTTTTTTTAGCCAGAGTCAAAAAAAAAAGAGATTCCTGGCAAACTACCCTATCTTTCTGGTGACTGGTAAACCTAACATTGGGGCATTCAAGTTACCAAATTTCCAGAATGATGTAACGGGTATGTAAAACTATAACAATACAATTGTACAAAGAAAATATGAAATGTAGCTATGTACATTGTTTACTACTGGTGTTGTATATACATACATGTTCAAGGTCCTGCTGGCATCATCATTCAGGTGAATTGATGCCTGTGTATGAATGTACCACTGTCTGGCCGAAGGCGGAGACATGGGTTCTCACCAATCGAAAACCTGACCATCGTCAGTGAAAAGGGGTTCCACGCTGACCCCAGCGGTTGATTGAATCACTGGCATGCTGCAGCAATCAGGTCATGGGTTCATGGTCTCGTGTTCAAAACCAGATCTTGCTGACCTGGCTAAGACTATATTATGTCGGGATTTGTCAGGTCTGTTATAACCCACAAATGTCTTTTGTTTACATTGATGTCTTCCGCCCATAAACACAACAAAGTTGCAATTCTTGAGTGAAAAAATTCACATGGAGGCAGTATAAATCAGGCAAATACTGTGAATATATAAATATTGTGCAGTAAAAAAATTCTGCCCCAGAGCATTAAACACCAAGGAAAAGTTGATGTTAAGGGAAAGGCGTTGCAAGTCATGAACAGGAGCAATCGTGTGAAATGTATGGGGTTGCATCACACATTTTAGGAAGTATTGGGTCACAGTTGCTTTTAACGCAAGCTATTCGTTATATTAATCAAGTCATCAACACAGTGTTGCTGACTGTGACAAGTTTTTGTTCTAAGAATACTAAAATGTCAGATGCAGAACGTCTCTGTGGTGTGTCTTCGTTGTACAGTCATAGTTTGGTGATTTCATATTAGTTTTAGTGATTATGGGCTGAGTGATTGTAGGGTAGGGTGCATGTTACAAAAAGACAGAGGGACACCCTGCTGTTGAAAGGCTTTCAGGCTGTCTAGAACTGAAACACCTGGTGGTATTTGGTCTGTTGTTGCCACACCCACTTATTTGTAGCTTGACTGCATGCTGTCCATTTTTACTTTTTACATGTACGTACACTGTACACATATTGTATCAGCACTGCATTATTGGCACTGCTAGTCTCTATGATAATGTGATACACATTCCCATGGTCATGTAGATCTCTATATACTGTACACATATTGTACCAGTGCTGCATTATTGGCACTAGTCTCTATGGTAATGTGGTACACAAACCCATGGTCATGTAAATCTCCATATACTCTACACATATTGTACCCGCACTGCGATATTGGCACTAGTCTCTATGGTAATGTGGTACACAAACCCATGGTCATGTAGATCTCCATATACTGTACACATATTGTACCCGCACTGCGATATTGGCACTAGTCTCAATGATAATGTGGTACACAAACCCATGGTCATGTAGATCTCCATATACTGTACACATATTGTACCCGCACTGCGATATTGGCACTAGTCTCAATGATAATGTGGTACACAAACCCATGGTCATGTAGATCTCCATATACTGTACACATATTGTACCCGCACTGCATTATTGGCACTAGTCTCTACGGTAATGTGGTACACATACCCATGGTCATGTAGATCTCCATATACTGTACACATATTGTACCAGCACTGTGTTATTGGCACTAGTCTCAATTATAATGTGGGTACACATACCCGTGGTCATGTAAGAGATCCATATACTGTACACATATTGTACCAGCACTGCCTTATGTGGAGGACAAATTACCTATTATTTCAATAATGCTGTTTACTTCAGTTTTTTTTTTTTCTCCAAATCTGCTATTTGTCAATGTTTACTTGAATAGCTGGATACAGAGGTCCAATGTAAATATTGGCATAAATCTCATATTACCATAATGACTGGTGCCTGCATATGAAGGGTCAACCTGTTCCACCTGTGCTGAACAATAGCCTCTTCCAACTGGTGTATTCCTCAGTGCAACAGATGTTGCCGAAGGGGTTAATCCTGACTACCAATAGGTGTGCTTTGAATTTCTCTGCCTTGATGCACTTACTGTGTGTATCTCACACATCTGTGAGTACTGGTCTGTGACAGTTGAACAGACAAGGGCAGGGGCCTATACAGATAAACTGTCAGTGCAGGGCTACATGTATGTGTGCAGTTTTTACCTGAAAATCAAGTTTAATGTTAATTCCTTGGGATAGCTGTTACATCAATACGGGCTGTCTAAACTGAAAGGTAAGTGTGCACTGGGAAGGCTTAGCTGCGAACGGGCTGACCGATGAGGCATTTGGTCTGTGACAAGCTCATAATTGCTTCTGTGATACCTTGCTATTTTCCCGAGTGGATAAGCTGTCCCGGCTCCATCAGCAGGCTACCAGCACGAGGGATCTCTGTAGAATTGTGTTTTCAGGGTTTGCCAGTCTTTCGTGTATGACTTTTTGTGTTTTCTGGTTATTTTTGGTACTACATGTACTTATTAGCAACAAGATTTTCATTGTTGTTGACATAAAAATGAACAGTTATTCCTTCCATAATTGTTTCCTTCAAAAACCTATTGAATCATTAATTTTCATTAATGGTATTGAATGTACTCACGAATTATGACAGTTAACAGCAGTTCATTTCTTAAATGCAATCCGTGTTCATTTATCTAAATATCAAGAGGTATAAAATTTAACCTGTTAGATTTTGTATATAATTTGACTGATTGCAAGGATGAAAGTGCGGTTGCAGATACCCAGAAATGTATTCATTTGAGTGTTTTCTGGTTATTGTGCTGTTTTGTGTTCGTATGTGTATTGATTTGTAACCACTTTATTACTGTCGTATTGCAAAAAACAACAACATGTATTGTGGTAAAGCAGTCATTTTTGCTGGCTGAGAAGAATCTCACACGAACATGTCAATATTTGTGATGTAAAAAAGGAAAAGACGTTTTATATTAAGGTATAGAACCGCATATTCAGGTGTGGTGTGACTTCTCAAATCACATCGTTATATTTGAGATTGCTAAGTGTTGCATTATATTAATGTAGTAAAAACCGAAATGTGTAAGGATTGCTGTGGTCTCCTGGGGTGTATAGTTTACTGTAAATCTTCAAACTTTTCAACCACTAAAGTGCTTTTTCAGTGTAATTTATGCTTACAATTACATGTATTGTGGAAATGACGCTTAAAGTGATTTTTTGTGTCATTAAAGATGCAGGCTTCATGAAACTCCAAAAAATTATACATGTAGTTCTTTACACATCACATTTCTCTAAAACATTTCAAATTATTGTTGGAATTATTGTTCATCCACAAATTATTTTTTTCCATTCCTATTCTATAGACTTCTGCATACATGTACCAGGTGAAATGCATTTTGACTGCATGCTACATGTATAGCTTATGTGACAGCTGAATTCAAGTCATTGTTATCAAAGCTTTTAACCATGTCTGTCAGTATTACTCTTAGTACCTGGAATAATCTTCAGTAATCTCTGCAGGTGATGAAAGTGTCTTACTCTTTGGTACTGTGATGAACATTGTGCTTTTTAAGCTTCCGTTAATTAGACGTAAGTATAATCTGGAGGATTTTGAAGCCAGACTAAGAGCTACTTACAAGAAACCAGCCATTACCACAAAATCAATCAAAATGTCAACGCCAGATTACTCCCAAGTGTGGCATTCTAACAGTCTAGAAATGACGTACTTGCCTTAAAGTTTGACCATGACTACATGTATAAGTTACTTATTATTCCTGACAGATTCCTGCATGGCTCAGTTGGTTAGCACGCTAGCGCAGTGTAATGACCCAGGAGCCTCTCACCAATGCGGTTGCTGTGAGTTCAAGTCCAGCTCATGCTGGCTTCCTCTCCGGCCGAACGTGGAAAGGTCTTCCAGCAACCTGTGGATGGTTGAGGGTTTCCCCCTGTGCTCTGGCTGGTTTCCTCCCACCATAATACTGGCTGCAGTCGTATAAGTGAAATATTCTTGAGTACGACGTAAAACACCAATCAGATAAATAAATAAATATTATTCCTGACTTTACAAGTTCTATTCATTTTAATCAAGATATTTCAACATTTATTTGGTAGGTACACCTAGAATAATTTCCTAGTGGGAAAATGTGACTTTCGGCACCTGAAGTAAAACTGTATATTATGACCTTTAATAGTTTCATATATTAAAAAATGCTTTTTTTTTGATGAGAACTTTTTTTAAGCGATAAAACTATGTTCCGTAAGTAGTGCTTTTTATTTCATATCTGTCATTTTTCTCGTCATGTATATTGATTAAGGGGAGTATATCTCGCTGCTGTTGTTGTAAACTTGTTTCACATTATTATCCCGTTAGTACAAAGTAAGGTCTCGAGGACCAAATTCTCATACTAGTAGTATGTTTTCTTGTAAAAGTCTTCATAAAATCAGATTTTTTGACCAGAAACCATTACATGTATAATATAATGGCAAAAGGAGAAGTTGTGGAAAAATGGATTTCTGCCTCGCAAGTATGTAAGTTTTATAAAAGTAGACTAAGATTCTCAGGTGTGACCTAGTGGCATATGTGCTACAAGTGAGAAAGTATTCAAAGCATCAAACTGAGATTTATAAACAGGGTTGAAAAGTTTCCATGCTTGATCAGCCAACCAGAGACTATGGTGCAGGTATTGAAAGGTCAGTCTTTCAGTTCAGTGCTGCTTTTTTTTTTTTTCCATGAGGCTTCATTGGGGTACCAGTTTCTTTTTTAGATGTCGTCATCATTGTCAGAACTGGATACACAGTTCCGTGGCAGTGTTTCACATATATTTACGTAAAGTGTATAGATATTAAAATGGCTCTGTGAATTAGGACTAAATCGACTTTGTATTTTATGATAAAATAGATATTTCTTGTCCCACCCTCTGAGACCTCACACTGGTCTGTATCTTTATTATACCTTCAGATGTTTTATTCTAAAATGTTATCTTGATCTGGAGTTGAAAATTCAGCTGCCCTGAGTTACCACTGACGTGTATGTCCTGTGGAAGGTACTGGTTTTGAACAGAAATTTAATCAGTCCAGGTAAGGCTGGATCAAGTGTATATTACCATGTATTTAAAGCGCTATACACCCTGTATATCTAGACATGGAATGATCATGGATGTATGTCATTTAGACATGTCATGTTATGAGATTCCAGATAGAGCCCCCATATACACGTACATGTGTACATTTGGATCATTTACAGCAAAGCTGTTAATTTGAAGACTGCTACATTGTACATCGATCAACATCTAGATGATTGTATCAGCTAGGTTATTCAATTGATTTTGTGACTCGACTCACGTCTACATTAACATAAATCTGCAGTAAAGTTTACTTGACATAAAGCAGAATGACTTTTTTTTTAATTTAATTTTAAAACTGACATGTATTTCCAATGCAGTTCATTTATATGTAGCAATGTAGCATGTCACATTTATACAAAAGATATCTCCTTGTAAATAAATAAGTAAATATATACATATATATATATATGTATACACATACGCATGTAGGGGAATATGAATAAGGTTTGAATATAGAATTACAAGTACTGAAGTTTAATGGTTAAAGTGTTACATAATCAAACATCCTCATTACAGATATGCAAAGTGTACATACATGTACATGTATAAAAAGGTAAACTAACCATGGCGTAGGATTTATTTATTTATTTCATTGGTGTTTTACGCCGTACTCAAGAATATTTCACTTATACGCAGACGGCCAGCATTATGGTGGGAGGACACCCACGACCATCTGTAGGTTGCTGACAGACCTTCGCACGTACGGCCAGAGAGAAAGCCAGCATCAGCTGGACTTGAACTCACAGCGAACGTATTTGTGAGAAGCTTCTGGGTCATTATGCTGAGGTAGCACGCTATCCAACTGAGCCACGGAGGCCTCCCATGGCTTAGGATGTTCTGTTTTTTCATGTGTTAACTTCACTATTTATACACTTTGCATACAAGTGCATTTACATTTTTATTAACGCAGAAATGTTGAGACCTGTTTTATTCCTGTTTGATGAACGAGACTGATTGCTTGATTGATGCTGCATTTCCATGTAAATTGACTCCATCTAGGCTTACCCTGTGTAGAGGAGTATTCAAGCCTCTCTTTTGACGATTTAATTTAAATTTAAAATGGTTTAATGGAAGAGATACATGTATATGTATCTATTCAGTAGAGCTGAACTTCCCTGAGGAGACTGAGTAAGATCAGTAGATACTTGTAATTTCTGAATTGCTTATTTATGTATACAGTTGTAGATTAATTGGTATGACATCCATGTACATGCCACATGTTTACATACATGTATATCCATACATGTCATACATTGACATATATGTATATCCATGCATGCCATATTTTGACATACATGTATATCCATACATGCCATACATTGACATATATGTATATCCAAGCATGCCATATGCTGACATAAATGTATGTTCAAACATGCCATATATTGATGTACACTTGTATGTCCATACATGCCATATATTCACATACTTTAATTCTTCAAATTTTTGGGACAGATATTAGTAGTGCTGAAAGGAGAATATTATATTTTTTCCCCAGCTCTTTGGAAAAGTAAAAACATGAATATGTTGTTCAGTAGATGGACTACCCATGTGAGATAAAACAGAAACCAAATGTTCCTGCTACAATCACATGCATACTGGCTATAAAGAGCAGACCAGGTATCCCAAAATTGAGAAGAAACAGAGTATGCCCATACATGCCATTTATGTGATATAATGAAAGCTGTACATGCTATATATATATATCCACATGTGCCATATATGCCATATAATATATGGCATATATGATATGTTATTAGTACATACATGAAGATAATTACTGGATGCCAAAATTAGTGGATCTTTACTGATTTAAGTGTACATCTAGATGGAAATATACTTGAAAAAATTAGTGTCTTGGCTGGCAGTGTTTTAATAATATAATATGAGGTCAGCATGATTCTGTACAGTTTATTTACTTTTGTATTTCTCTTCATTTAACAGATTTGAAAACTAACGTATAAGATAAGGAACCAACAACGAAATTCGTTTTGCTGTGTCAAGATGCGAAACATCTTTGTTATGACAAGTGTCGTCTGATCATACATTTGGTGAGCGATGTCTGGTGGTCTGCAGACAATCAGGATTGAGAGTACGTACACTGGTCAGTGTGGCTAATACCGTTCTAAAGGTCTGCCCTGAGATCAGGCACCTGTTAACCATTTGGAGAGATCCTTTGGCTTAATCCTTAACCACCATGGCTGAGAAAAAAGGGATCAACGGCAAGGCGGTTCCCATGGAGGATTATGGGTCCCTGGGCAAAGCCGGAGATAAAGTTCATATCATGGGCGATCAAGATGAAACGGTAAGTCCATCAGAAGAAAAAGTTTCATATCTCAAGTGTTGTATCACTTGTAACGCAGTGTTTAGTGTTAATTCTTTGTTTTGAAATTTAAGATTTCTTCAGTGATTTGCACTCTGCATACTTGTAGTCAGCAGAACTTGCTGATAGCTGTGTTATGTGTGCATGCACAATCAACTTAAAAAGATGATATCAGTATGTGCGTTATTGATCATAAGCTATTTGCAAACTCAGTCTTGAAAGCCAAGGTAATACATGCTGTGTAATATTTGACGTAAAAATTTGCCCAAGAAGTACATTTTTAAAGGCAATTAAACGTCATGAAAGATGTATAAATAGTAATTTTTGGTGATCAGGCTTAAATTTTTCCGCGAGGGTGTCATCCTGCCTTCCAAACAAACTTGAGAACATCTTTGTATTAAAAATCAAAAAAAATCTTAGAATTTGCTGTGTAAAATGCACTTTTTGGGTGAACATTTAAACAGGTTACAGATATATACATGTAGGCTCTGTGCCAGTATATATACCTGTATATTACGAACAGCCATCTGTATAGATATATGTACATATCTATACGGTGTATCCTATACAGTATACCTACACTCTTTCACATCAAGCCTGTGCATTTTATAGTACATGTACTAGGAGACATAAAATAGTTGAATCATTGTCAGTCGCCATTACTGCATGAATTGTCACATAATATTAGAGGCTGTTGTACATACATGTATGTGTAAGTAAGCGTAAACTGTGAATAATTCCGATAAGCCGTGTAGAAAAGCCTGTTCATTAATATAGCAGTATCACAAACATGACAAAGAGTACTGTGCGTGTGCTGTGCTTTCTGTGCAGACTGACATGTACATGCACAATGTATGCAGATACAGTATACATGTATTCTGGTCATATTTGGCAGCATGGATACAACTGTGTATTAGCTAATTGGCTTGCTTATCCCACTATTGATCGGCTTCTGTAGTGTCTGTGTGTTACCAGAATCTGGCAGTTCATGTAGATGTTGCTGAGGCCTCCATCTCTACTGACCACGTGCTCTAGGATAATACACACACATACATATGTACATGTACATATAGTCCCATGTACATGTAGCTGAGGCCTTCATGCTCTAGGATAATACACACACACACATACACATGTATGTACATGTACATATAGTCCCGTGCTACCAGCAACACTGTGGGATGGTTGTGGGTTTCCCTGAGGCTCTGTCGTGGGTCTCCTCCCACCATAATGCTGGCCGCCGCCATATAAGTGAAATATCCTTGAGTACAGCGTAAAACACCAATCAAATCAAATACAGTCCAGTGTACATGGAGGCAGATACATATTCTGACAGTTGCCACAGTATGGCTCTGCACAGTATTGCCGTTTTATTATTAATTATTAACCATAATCATTTATCCATATTCTGACTGAATGTTGTGCGTACAGCTTAACACCACATTCCCCTCCACTCGCAGCTCAATTTGCCATGATGACAGTATGAGCTGTCGCCAGCCCTCTTGTGGCCGATGTGCCATGTATATATGCTTGCTGAAGACCATTTGTCTACCACCAGTATGATGTACATATCTCGACATCACACATGAGAAAGTTTCTCAGTAACTAATCGCCAAATGCTAAAGAAAAAATCAGTAATTTACCCTGACATAGCTAGATTTTAATATGAAGATGTCTCATTTCCATTTTTCTCTCTTTATTTTTATTAATTTTCCCCAAGTTAAGTTTGTGAGAATAAATTAAGGCATCTCAAAAGACTAACTAAGACTGTTGACAGGTGGAGGAAACTTTGCACCTCAGGGTTCATCCACCCATAAAGCTGGTCAACATTATAAGTGAAACGTTTTACAAAGCATGACATAACATCTGTAAATCTGTACATGTACATGTACATGTACATGTATGTGTATGAGGAATCATTGGTGTGGTAAATTATTATCCATGTGGTGTGCTGACTTCTGATATGTTTGTTAATTTATTACCCCAGATTAAAAGGTTTTATGTAAAAACATATAGCCTTTAATACGCATAGACTGAGGCCTGTATACATTTACATGCATCAGCGTGTGTAATGTTGTAGAAAACTTTGTTTTATGACATGAGTAAAAGAGCTCTCGTTGTTCATTGTGTCGTTGTTCATTGTGTCATTGTTCATTGTGCCTTGCATGGTGAAAATAAGCAAATCAACGACGCCTTTGTAAGGGTTTTTGTCAGACTAACATTGAAAACCACCTTTGAGAAAGTTCACTACTAACTTGCCAATGGTCGGTGGTTTAATCTACTCACTTCAGGTTCCTCCACCTATAAAACTGACTGCCATCATATATATATATATATGAGTACATGTAAGTAAAAAATTCTTGAGTGTGAAAAGAAAAAAAAATAGATAAATAAACAAATAATGATATATATACATATACACTATGCGGAAACATACTCAGTGCTCTGCATTATAAATCACATGTACGTCACTGTACAATTTCGAAATGTGACATTTGGTGCCTGTACAAATCTACACACTCCTACATGAATAGTAAGTGCAAGTGCTTGCTGTAATTCACTTAAATTCTAGCTTTTTAAGCGACATAGTGGCTCTTTGCTTGATTCTGATTGATTCATCCACCTTATACCACCTCCTAAGATTTTGATTAATCCCTTATCAGAAAAACTTATCATTTTAAAGCCTTTATGTTCTTCTGAAAGAACATGCCAGACTTTAGGTGAAGTATTCGTTCGTCATGTTAGTATTTAGTAAGTATGCAGATCCAGTCATGATGCTGTGAAATGACTCTTTAAAGTGGTTCTTGTGATGTTATTAAGTTAATGTACAGTACATGCACTGTACCTTCCAGCTGGGCATCATCAGTGGTATCACATAGATGAGTATCATTATTGTCTGCTGGTAGTTTATATCATGTCAATTATACTCCCATTTAATGTTGTAAACAACACTTAATTAGTTAACAAACATCGCTCGGTCACAGCTTTTCCTTAGGCAGTGCATGTACATATATGCGTAGGCAAAACCATTAATAGAACTGGAGCATTGTGCCTCCAACAGGGGTGACTTTCCAAAACTACTGACATGTACATGGGTTAGGCTACCACATATATATGTTCTTACATGCAGAAGTATAATGTACATGTATTTTATACAGTAGGATACCATGTCAGTTCTGATTATTAACCTTTTGCCAGTGAGGTTTTGTGTTCAAATCCAGCTCCAAGGAGCTTGTGTATAAGGAATGTCAGGTACACACATACCTACATATATTTACTGGGCATCGTAAGGTCTTTACCTCAGTTTTTTCTTCATTTTCCTTGACCCACCATCACAAAGTTCTTCAGGATGGGGTAGCACACCAATGAAAACAACAAAGAAGTAAATACTGCGCATGTGAACACGATTAATGCAGGCTTATAATGTTTCATAAAGATATATTTCCAAAGTTTTAAAGTTAGTAGAGCGCTAGAGCAGTTTACATGTTAAAGTTTTTGCATTGGATTAACAGAACAGTTTGTCTTGGTTTAATCACATTTAAAGTCATAGAATTACATAGGTGTGGTGTACATAATGATAAGAGTGTAGTATATACATGTACCTGTACATGCTGTGGTCAGGTATGGTATGCGATATATACCTATAGGTTACCAGCAGAATAGTTACAAAGCTGGTCATGTTAGCAGTAGAATTGAATATGTTTATAAAAGTTTTTCAATATGAAACATTAGGATACTTGAGATACAATTAATTGATATATATATATATATATAGATATATTATGACATGTAGAGTGTAATCAACATTATTTAATACTATAGGCCGATATTTAATTACTTTTCCATTGTATAATGTAAATTATATGTACATTGTAACTATGAAGGATAGTCAAGTTAGTTACATGAAGCAGGCCATGGCCGAGCGTTTAAGGTACTAATTGTCTTTCAAGAGGTGCAGGTTCAAACCCAGCCTTGGCTGGTATTTCTCGACTCCCCTAATCCCACTGTTCATGGGGTTATGGTGATAGTACATGTTTATAGTATGCTGTGGTCGTTCAGGCATTTAACACTTGTCTGCCACTATTTCCAATATGGTGTATATATGTATATCTATACAATGTATGTACAGTGCATGTCACAGGTGAAAAAGTCTGTCAGTAAGTTGACTAGGTCAATTGCCAGGGCTGTTTGCTTCCCCCCACCCATAATACTGCCTACTATCATATATTTCATAATTCTTTAGTACATGTATGTTGTTACATCAACATCAACATACTATAACATAATATCATACTATATAAATAAATGAATTACATCTAGCAACAGATGGGATGGTCTGTACAAAGTGCTTGAGTTTTGCTGTATTGCTTCAGTGCATATGTACTGAAGTGATTTTTGACCATATCACATAAGCCAAACAGGTTGACATACAGGTACTGCAGAAAATCTTTGGACCAATTTGTAAAACGAGTTTTACAGATTCCCTGTTGTGCAATTGTATATACACACAATTTTATGCCATACCCACCTATGTGTACGGATATGTATTTGCAAAAAAAACAGATATCAGCACATGCATATAGGTACAGACATGTAGCGCAACAAACACATGCCCTACGTGGGAAGGTCTACCAGCAACCTGCGGATGGTTGTGGGTTTCCTCCGGGCTCTGCGCGGTTTACACCTACCATAATGCTGACCGCCGACGTATAAGTGAAATATTCTTGAGTACGGCCCCAATCGCCAATCAATCAAACATGCACATGTAGATATTTGGTATTCTGCTGACTAGGCTGTGAGATATTAAACTCATAAATGCCTTTATTGATTTTGTGGGTTTGAATTATGGTTATATACATTGAGCACCTATGTGTGTTAATATATGTATCTGATAATACAGGAGGTCACTGTAGTGCATGTACATATATCTAGCTTGAATTTTGTAAAAGCAGTAAATAAATAAATAAAATAAAATATGTGTACGTTGAATTTGTCACAAACAGATTTAATTAGTACATGTAGCAATATAGCTATCAGGACTGTGATAGGAATGAAATATTTCACCATACATGGACAATTGTGTTTGCGATGTACATTTCCGTACACAGACTCCATGGGAATTTACATTTCGCATTGAAGCCCGTCAGCATTAGGCAACACCTGTTATCAGCATGTTTTCATATCCACTTGTCAGATGATTTCACCGTAGGTGTCAAAACATTGTTCTCTGTGATGTGCCTTTGGTCTGGTCAATGCCAGGTAGAACAGCTGTGTGTGATGGATACATGGCGGTAGATAGAATAATACAGGTGAAAACCATAGTCATATAGGTGCTGCAAACCATTTATGATAATGTACTGTATTATGAAGATACATATACAGGCATTCATACATATTCGAGACCGAACATTTGACATTTGGCATTTTACTTGCACAGACATGACGATGGAAACATTTGCCTATGAGCATCGTGGAAGTTAATACAAACCTCTGCTTCATGGCCTCCAAAGTCCAGAACTAGGCTTTGTTGACATTCACAATTTACGTATGCTGTGCAGATTGTTCTGTTGTCTAGAAACAGTTATATTCCCATTATTACCAGCAATAGTTTGATAATAAATATCGTCCAATGTTATTCATTTCTCTTCACCTTTCCATGTTTTAACTTTCACCTGGTCATCTACTGGCCACTGCCGGTGACGAATAAAGTGCCCAAATGTGCACGGTCTTGAATGAATACATGCATGTAGGGATGCATACATATACAGTGGAATGTATTTGCAAATAAATGTTGCAATTTGCACGCAGATATGAAAAAAATATGTAAAGCCTTTAAGAAGCCTGATATTTAAATATTCTAGAAATTTTATGTACAATTTCCTGCATTAATACTCTCTTGAGACATGTATAAATACATGTACAGTATGACTATTTTTTCTCTCCTTTCACATGTAGAATCAAATCCCCAATATTTTTCGAATTTTATACCGTTACGTGTTTATATGTTGAAAGAATACAGGATTGACTTAAATATCACAACATTCCCACATATACGTTTATTAGTGTCTTTTGGATTATATGTTAAATATTTTTAGATTGTTTGGAGACGCCTGAGAGAGGTTACACTGCAAATGTTTATGTCCATAATCACCAAGTTTGTGTGTTTGTTGTGATGTGTATAACCACCAATATCATTTTTGAAATTAGATCAATTGAATATAGAGATGATATCAGTATGGATAGGTTTGACAATGCTGGTGGTCAACAAAACAACAAGAACACTTAGTACATGATAAGTTGTTCACATTGGTTTTTTGTAAGTTCCAATCTGTATATGTATGTATACATACCGTGTCGCATTATTGCCATTTTGCAGTTTGCCAGTACATCTTATGATGTGAGAAGTCTTTTCTGAAACCTTGTGAATAGGTCATAATGTACTGAATGTTCTTTGCTGTTTTATTCATCACTAGCGTTGAATATTGATATCCAAGAAATTAATGAATCAGTGATGATGACCCAAAGTTTTGCTGTAATAATCTTTTGAAATTTGTTGAGCATTTTTTTTTCTTTTGCTGGAATTTGATTGCTTTGCAGATGAAAGTTCTTCCAGGGAATTCATGTTGGTTATTTATGCTTTAGTCTTTTTTTTTTTTTTGTTTACGTACATGATTGAGCAGTAATTAGTCCAAGTGAACACAGCTACAATGTGAGTGCACCAGTATCAAAACCACCATTTCAGTCTTTACCAAAGGCATATAGAAGTTTAATAGTATAAAGGACATACATGTAATTTGTTTTTGATTTATATTTATTTGACTGGTGTTTTACGCCGTACTCAAGAATATTTCACTTATATGACGGTGGCAAGCATTATGGTGGGTTGAAACACGGCCAGGGCCCGAGGGAAACCCACGACCATCTGCAGGTTTTTGGCAGACTTTCCCACGTACGCCTGGAGATGTAGCCAGCATGAGCTGGACTTGAACTCACACCGACTGCATTGGTGAGAGACTCCTGGGTCATAACGCTGCAGTAGCGTGCTAACCAACGATTTGTTTTTGTATTTGGTTGCTCTTTATGGAGACTGAAATATGACTTACCGTAAATCTATCAACCTCTGTAACAGTTTTTTCAGTAGAATTTATGCGTACAATTGTTTTGAAAATGATGCTAAAAATGATTTGTTTGTGTCGTTAAAGACACAAGCTTCATAAAACTGTACAAATTATTTCTCTACAACTCAAAGTTCTCTCAGAATGTTTCAAAATATTGGTTGCAGAGGTGGTTGAAAAGGTTAAAGAATTAGTTTACTTACATTTCAACTTGTATGTTTATAAAACCTTGAAAGAGTTCACTAGCACATTTATGTACTTGTGATCCAGTCTTCAGTTTCTTCTATGTTTAATCTCATGTGTCTGCAAAAGTGTTTTCAATATTCTTGTTTAATTTGTTGTTTTTGCAGAGCACATCTATGGATGAAGGGTTACACATGAATGCCCCGTCCACCAGCCAGTATGAACCTGGCTCGGATATTTTCTTTTCGGACAACAAAAGGCGAATAGGTAATCATGTAGTCTGCATTATGTATTGATAATTGATAATTGTTGGACCGATGAATTCAAGACTTGTACCAGTACTTCTCAGCTCAAGCGTTTGATTCTCTTCATAATAACAACGTGTACTGAAGAGGTGTGCACATTTAGATGCTAAGTCTGATCATGGAAACCTCATATTAGCTCTAGAGTTTAATATTGCGGTTTAAGAAATTGTCAAATAACTGTGCCGAATAAGATAAGTATTAAAAACACAGTGATGAAACTTCTACGGGTTGCCATTTGCCTATGCATGTACATGTAATTGAGGTGTACAGAGTTTAATGGTTTTTTTTATTTTATTTTTTGGAATAAGATCCGACCATAGTATATTAAGACTTCGATTACTTTAGTGATTTTTTGTACATGTTTAATTTTTCAAGCATTTACATGTATTTTCTCTAACAGACTACATGTTAGCCTTTGAGGAGCCGCTGGTTTCGAACAAAGCAAAGGATGAGAAACATGCACAGTGGCGACAGAAATTCATGAAAAGTCTGCGCAAAGTTGGCCTTCAGATGGAAGAGGTAAGCTCAGTTCTCTACCGTAGGTGAAATTTCGTTTGCAATGCAAGCACATTCCAAATGTTGCCGACTGTAAAACACATTTTCTAGAATTCTTACCATATTACAGTTGATGAATGCAAACTGAAATGTCTGTCGTGTGATATGACCTAATTAGTAAAGATGTTCCATTTAGTGTGAATGTACCGATATTGTACATGTATGTATTATATGCAGAAATGATGAGATGTTGCAGAGTGTGAGCCAACATGTACTTACATGTTTTTTAACTGCCCTATGTAGTAATACATGTTGCTTCTGTATATATTATTTCTTTCTGGTGTGTTTAATAGTTCATACTGGAAAATATTTCACTTACATGATTGTGGTATTAAAGGATTGTGGTGTAGTGAACTAGGCAGAGCATGAGGGAAACTATTGCACATCAGATGTCTGACAAAAACCCTTAATTTAATGAAGGATTCATAAAATGTGGTTGTAAGATATAGATTGTAACTCTTCTGTGTCTAAACTAATAATACAAAAATGAAACAAAAAAAAAAGTGGACACATATGTTTCATTCTTGGATCACACTTGCTGTCAGTGCACGTTTATGCATATTTTCCATTAGCACTTTTCAAATTTTTCAACAGTAATGTCAGAGTTGAATCATTGTGACCATAAGCATAAAGCCAAGTGTATGGTCTCTTCACTGCCCAGCCTTAGTCCCACCCAACCCAACCCCACTTTGCCACCACCCACTTGCCACTTTTATTCTCTAATAATTGTTCTTGCAGCATTTTCAATGTACATTATTAGTGTCGGTCATTAACTTGTAGGATAACCGCAGATGACTGTTTTTAATATGTTTAAAACCATTTTTACCACTGATGATCAAGTCTGAAAAGCTTATTGTGCCCCCATGCTTATTAGAACATTTCTCAAACTAATGTAGAGTCAAAAAAAAAAAACATAACAGGTATGTTTCATGAACCCTTTAATACTGATACATCAGGAGCTGGCTGGAGCATGGGTCAAGGTCATTTTGTCAGCCACTGCTGTTTGTGACACTTCAGCCAATTGAGCATTCTATTTAGGGCCCTTTTGTTTCTTCTACTACATACCCCTGTTGACTGTTAATATGTAAATTGCAGCCCATTATGGACAATTATCCAGTTGGCTATAGCTCTCAAATTCCTAGTGGTATAATTAACGTTTGTGTTAGGCGTGTAGTGTAAGAGAAATTAAATGATAACCACAGGTTGGCTAATTGGATGATAATGTAAACTTATAGTGTTTGATAATGTGATTTACTTTATTTCGCATGAAGTTTAGCATTTTTAACGTATGTGACGCATTTTGCTTCATTCGGTTTGATGCACCTTGTATTTTTTCTTTAACTTTGATGAATTTCTTATCAGAAAAACTTGAGTACTGGCATGAAAAGTATCATTGTAGGGCCTATTTGGGCTTATCACTAATTTTGATTTTTGTCTTTGGTCTGCATCTCTTTTATGTATTAAAGTCACACTGTCTGTACCTTTTTTTGACATCCTTCCTCTTTAAACATGAGCTGTCCACTTTGCAAGTGGCTATAGTGCAAAGCGACATTAGCTTTTTCCTTTTGAGGATTGAAATGAAGATCATTTTGCTGATCAAACATTGTGTCTTTGTAAACCTGTAAATGTGCATATTTACAATTGTGGATTGCCCCAAAGGACCATAAATTTTATCCATGACTAACTTGCCCATTTTCCCAGAGTCAGAGTTCTGTTGATTTTAGAAAAGTGTTTTGATGTTTGCTTGGAACATGGTATGATATTCTACTGGAAAATTGTAAGTTTCAACACTAAACGTACTATTTTGTAACATTTATTTGGCTCTAAAAATGCACATTTGTGGGTGAAATTTTAAGTCATTCAGGGTAAACATATTGTACTATACTGTAACAGTATGGTACACATGTACATGTACAGTATGTATGTGTGTACATGTGCACTATTGTATATTAATAGGCACATTTTTTTCTGTTTGTGTACATTTATGTGTATTGTGGCATGTATATGTGCTGTACATGTATGCTGTGTATGCTGATGTGTACAGCAGTAACCCCTGATACACAGTCCTGTGTGTGTGGGAGAAGTGGTAATGAGTCTGGCTCAATGTGTGATCCCTGGACACCTTCTTCCGTGGGGAAAAGGTTAACAGGTTTTGTTCGTGATTACATGGAACTCAGTTCTCCTCTCCTGCTCCCAGCAGCTATCCTAATCACATTGTCCTCTAGTTGTCACGGCTATGCCTATGATGGACTACATGAAAACTAGCTTTGCTTGGTTTGACTGTGTGGATGCAAGCATTACTTGGTTTGACTGCATGGACACCAGCTTTGCTTGGTTTGACTGTGGACACCAGTCTTGCTTTGATTCTGTGAACTCCAGCTTTGGTTGGTGTAGACACAAGCTGTCTTTGATTGGATTGTATGAAGACTGACTTTGCTTGGTTTGACTGTGTGAACACCAGTTTTGCTTGGTTCAACTGTATGGTATGGACACCAGAAATGTGACTGATACTGTGAACCCCTGCTTAGCTTGGTTTGACTATATGAACCTCAGCTTAGCTTAGTTCGAGTAAAAGAACCCCAGCTTGGCTTGGATGCCAGTTTTCTATGGTTACCAAATGGTTGTTTCCACGTTTCATTTCTCTGGGTTCTCATGAACTACAATTCATCAAATAGTTTGCATAAAACTGAGACTACATTAATGCATGTCGCCAGTTCAGGCTTCAATCACTTATATAATTGATTTTATTTATTTATTTGATTGGTGTTTCACGGCGTACTCAAGAAGATTTCACTTATACGATGGCAACGAGCATTATAGTGGGAGGAAACCGGGCATAGCTTGGGGGAAACCCATGACCATCTGGAGGTTATTCCCACTTACGGCTGGAGAGGAAGCCAGCATGAGCTGGACTTGAGCACACAGCTACTGCAATGGTGAGAGGCTCATGGGTCATTGCGCTGCACTAGCACACTAACCAACTGAGCCACAGAGACCCCTTTATATAATTGACTTTGGACATATATACCTATATGGGATGTGGGATGTCCTAGACTCTGGTTTATTCATATTTATACCTAAATTTATACCTATATGGCAGGCCTCTCTAATTTTTATATAAAAAAAATGGCTTTGATATGTGTATTAATAAACCTTTTATTTTTTAAATTAGGATAAAGCCGCGATGTAATTAAGCTACATAATGATTCAGGAACTTATAAAGCACATCTACATTGTTCTTTTTATTCAGTGTGGAAAATGTATATATTCATTGGGAAGAAAAAACAGCAAATAAAAGCGGCCATTTGTCACATGCATCGAGCCCACAGTACAGAACCAGATGTACACCATTCCCAAACAACAACAACAACAAGGACAACAATACAATCCTTTCATATGAACTGATCTGATGCAGCATAAAAGGAAACATGTAAAACATAGGCAGCTGAAGTAATGTCCTATGCTTTATGTCCCTGCACACTCATGTCTCCCCTCAGCACTCTGTAAACTAGAGATGTCACCTGTGTGTTTTATATTATTTATCTACAGTTTTATGAGTTGCCATGAGTTGGCAAACTACAGTGTATCCCCAACCCACGTTATGCTACCCCAACCCATGTTATGCATCCCCAACCCATGTTATGCATCCCCAACCCATGTTATGCATCCCCAACCCATGTTATGCATCCCCAACCCACGTTATGCATCCCCAACCCATGTTATGCTACCCCAACCTATGTTATGCTACCCCAACCCATGTTATGCTACCCCAACCCATGTTATGCATCCCCAACCCATGTTATGCTACCCCAACCCACGTTATGCATCCCCAACCCATGTTATGCTACCCCAACCTATGTTATGCTACCCCAACCCATGTTATGCTACCCCCAACCCATGTTATGCTACCCCAACCTATGTTATGCTACCCCAACCCATGTTATGCTACCCCCAACCCATGTTATGCTACCCCAACCCACATTATGCACCCCCAACCCATGTTATGCTACCCCAACCTATGTTATGCTACCCCAACCCATGTTATGCTACCCCAATCCACATTATGCATCCCCAACCTATGTTATGCTACCCCAACCCATGTTATGCTACCCCAACCCACATTATGCATCCCCAACCAATTTTATGCTACCCCAACCTATGTTATGCTACCCCAACCTATGTTATGCATCCCCAACCACATTATGCATCCTCAACCCACGTTATGCATCCCCAACCAATGTTATTCATCCTCAACCCATGTTATGCATCCCCAACCCATGTTATGCATCCCCAACCCACGTCATGTATCCCCAACCTATGTTATGCTACCCCAACCCACGTCATGTATCCCCAACCAATGTTATGCTACCCCAACCCATGTTATGCTACCCCAACCTACGTTATGCATCCCCAACCCACATTATGCATCCTCAACCCACGTTATGCATCCCCAACCAATGTTATTCATCCTCAACCCTTATTATTCATCCTCAACCTGTATTATGCATCCCCAACCCATGTTGTGCATCCCCAACCCACATTATGCATCCTCAACCCACGTCATGTATCCCCAACCCATGTTATGCTATCCCAACCCACGTTATTCTACCCCAACCCATGTTATGCTACCCCAACCCACGTCATGTATCCCCAACCCATGTTATTCTACCCCAACCCATGTTATGCACCCCAACCCACGTTATGCATCCCCAACCTACGTTATGTATCCCCAACCCACATTATGCATCCTCCACCCACATTATGCATCCTCAACCAATGTTATTCATCCTCAACCCGTATTATGCATCCCCAACCCACGTTATGCATCCCAAACCCACGTTATGCATCCCCAACCCATGTTATCCATCCCCAACCCACATCATGTATCCCCAACCCCTGTCATGCATCCCCAACCCATGTTATGCATCCCCAACCCACGTTATGCATCCCCAACCCATGTTATGCATCCCCAACCCACGTCATGTATCCCCAACCCCTGTCATGCATCCCCAACCCATGTTATGCATTCTCAACCTATGTTATGCACCCTCAATGTATGTTATGCATGGACTGTAACAAAAGGATTTTTATGAACATCTCACTTATTGGCAGTCTGTGGTATATACTGAAGGTAGATGCTTCAACAGGGCATACATGTACTCTGCTAGGCAGTAATATTTCTTATCATAATGTTACTGTTTTTATTATATTTCTCATCATGATCGTGTGTTTTTTTAATATCTCAGGAAAATGTTCAGAATGAGAAGACTCTGATAAACTTCATCAAGTTGCATGCGCCGTGGTCAGTGCTATGTGAGTGGGCTGAACACCTCAGTATGAGAGCACCACTGCAGGTCAGTTACCATGGATACAACACAGATGGTTGGATTTTTTATTTTTTTTTTCTTTTTCATTTTTTTAATTACTGTGTTTGACTGCTTTTTCCCTTAGTAAGTGACTCATTTTGTGAGTTATTTTGATTAGGTGATATCCCACTGGAAACCTGTAAGTTTCAGCTTCAAAAATAATGTTTTACAACCTTTCTTTGCCTCCAAAAGACACTTGTTGGGGGCAGGTTTTTATGTCAAATACAGTATGGATTTGTGCTTGGGGGCTTGTTTCACAGTATGATCATATCAGCCATGTTAATGGTTTAATGTTCAGCACAACCATGGCCATGAGCTTACAGTCTTTATTAAAACCCGTCCTTCACATTATCAAAGGTAATGACCTTTAAAACAGAAGTAACCGTCGTCAGAAATACGGTGGATGTAGCATATGAAGGAAAAAAAAGACCTAAGCTTGTTTTTTTCTTTAACCCAAACTAATGTATTTATAAACCATTCATTATACAGTAATAGTGTGGTCAGCCACAGTACTGATGCATGTTGTGTCAGGTACAATAACATTCTTACGCTAATTTCGCATAAAAATGAGCAACTTTCTGTCCAATTTATGCATATTTATTATTTGATTTTTGGAGAATAAACAACATTGGTGGGATGGGCCAGTTTCAGGGCTTCACAAAAAGTATAATTTTATCTGTCTACACAAAATAATGCCTTCAGAATATGCTTAAATAAAGACCTCACAAACATGCAAAAAGGTTGAAGAATTAGAGTACTATGTGTACTAGAGTGTATATTATACAAATGAAGTTGTCAAAAATTTTGTGCGTGGGTTAATATAGACGGTAACAAAAGTAGAAATATTGGTCTTAACACTATTAATGTGGTCAGTGAAAATCCATCGTAGGTGTGTACATTTTATTACATTTAATTCAGTTTAACATAATAAATTTTTGGAAAATAGTTTTCATTTGTCTTTTTCTTTAGCAATTTCTTAATACATGCAGTATGCTCGTCAAAATAAACTCTACAATGTTATCATGTATAATTTCACTGTTTTGGGGTTTTTTTTTCTCCGCGCATTAGCATGTAATATTTACATCTGTGATGTTGTATTCTTCCGAAGTAACTTCTTTCATGAGACAGATTTGAAAATGAGCAGCAGATAGTTGTAGGTGGAGGTATAGAATGTTCGTATCATCAGTTCATCACTGTTACAATTTCAGGCACATCCAAACCCCAGTAATGACTGGTCAGGGAAGCTATTGGCAAAACTCAAAGTTCCCAATATCATGTATCAGGAAGTACCGAATACACCCCTGGATTATTACACCTGTGCTTTCAAAAAATCCAAAATGGAAAGGTATGACCTGCACACTTGGTTTATAGTATTTTAGTAGACCGGTTTTTCTGAACATTTGGTTCAATTTGAAATTTGAGCTCAGCTCTGGGACTATTTAGACAGGTTTATGTTGAGAATGATGTTCATCTCTTGTCTAAGAAATACTTGTGATGGTAGCTGCTTTTCTCCAGACTTTATGTGGCTCAGGCTTTTATACAAAAAAAGTCAGCAAAGATTACAATTTAACCAAATACAGTAAATGACAATAAAACACTTTCACTTCATTTGTTTGATTAATTTCTCATTATGGTTGAAATATTCACAAATTATTAATAAAAATTGCACATTTTCAAGTCTTTTTGAAAAAGACACTCTTCTGCCATTTCTGGTAAAAATGTGTGTGAAATTTCTTGCCAATCTGCACAAAATCTTGTGATTGATGGAAGCCTTAATCACATATCTTGTTTACTTTTGCAGATTCCTTGGGATAGAAAACAAAGAAACCTTCTTCAACCCACGTGACCGCAGTAGAGTTGTGTATGAGATTTTGGCGTCTGCACCATACGGGAAGCGCAAGCGTGCGGAGATCGGCATAGATCGTCTCCTGGAGGAGGAAATTTACTCAGCTGCATATCCCATTCATGATGTGAGTACATCCCTACGCTAAGTCCTCAAAACATTCAGCCAGTATAACTTAAGTGTAACTGTATTTGCAATTTGAAAGCTTGATAAGATTTTGAAGGCTGTTATTCAGCTAGGGACATAAAACCTGTCCAGATCAGAGAACATTCTTCTAATATGCCAAATCATACACTATGTCTAAGAGCAAATGTTTTGAGGATGTGTAAGGTGTGTTGTACACGTTAATGTTGCAGATATGGTCATGGTTTTGTTTTTTTGGTTTTAGATAACTTCGTTTTATAATCATGAAAATCCAGCATAAAAATTTCTAGAATTTATGAATTATTTAGTAAATGCATGCACTCATCCTGTCAAATGAAACCGGCAATTCCATGCCTTCGTCCTGCCAAATGATTTTCCAAATGCCTGGTCGTTAATATTCAGTTGAGGTGAGTAAATTCACGCCTTCTGGCTGTCAAAAGTTCTCTACGTATGCCTCTGTTCCGTCATGAAAGTGTGATACAGATTCCTGCTTTTGATCAGCTGTGTGATGTTTTAGCACATTTTATACCCTAATATCAAGCGCATATCACTGACGCATGCAGTTAATGCTGTGATACAGAACTAGGTTACGCGTGCGTCCAGTCATGCTTTAAACAGTCTGAAGTAATCCTTCCTCTACACGTAGTCCTGTTACCACCAGTGTACCAAGCGTGGAGAATTCATTCCGTCATATAGCAGACCTGACTAAAGGTTACCCGTGCTAATGGCTGTTGTGGCGTTCTGGTATAGACTCTGAAGAGGTACCATATGCCTGTATACATACATATATGTACAGACTATAGTTCAGTTTGTGCCATTCATGCTATTCAGCTTCAGTGATCTCTAGGGGAAAGTTCTGTTGTTTCCATCAGTTTGGTCTCCTCAGACCTGTGTATTCCACTTAGGGCCGTTCTTTTCTGTGTTAGACTGGTGATGTGAAAATTACTGATCTAAGGAGTGGTACTAGTGATCTCTTTGTGTGAGTCATACACAGTTCTCTGGGTTAGTCATTATCGTGAAAGCAACAGCTAAACCCATCCTCTGCATATAGGCAGTTAAACTGTTCATTCATTGATGGTCAGGGATTCTGTGCAACCTGCTACAGTGTCTGAGTTTAGATTGTTTTTGACAGAAATTAAGTACAGCAGTTTGAAAAATATAAAGTGCTGCCATTATTTGATCTGGTAAGCAGGACTACATGTAGGTGCATTGTGGTAGCAATTAACGAGAAAGCCAATTTTACACTGTTCACATGCCTTTTATGCAGTGAAATACCTACGTGTACTGATTTTATGAAGATTCATTGTCTGAGTTTATGTGCTGCAATGAACACGCAATGTTTGCAGTAATGTATCATAGTTCAAGTCCTAAACTGCAGGTAAATGCTAGGAATTTCAACATGGCTAAATCAATGAAGACACACATTGCCAATGTATTGAAACAGTTATAAACAAATGTTAGGTCTTGTCATTGACTGAAGGTCATGGCACAGCTCATCATTTCTTAGCTGTGTTAAGTTTCAAGATTCCCCTACTGCCATTGTTTTATCTTGCGGCCTCGATGGCAAGAAATAGTCAAATTTCCTGAATATGCTAAAAAAAACCTGAGCACTGTTTATTACCCAAAGGATACATGAAAAGGTACTGTAAAATGAAAAGTATGGTTTTAAACAAAATGAAGTTAAGGAATGTATGCACACACAAAAAAATAAGAAATTTAAATTTTCATTTTTGAGGGTATATATTTTATGTTTCTTAATTGCTCCTCTATTTTTCCATCAATGATCAGAAATATTTTGGGAGTAATGTCATCTATGAAGATACTGGGAAAGCTGGGCCAGCTTAACGCCCCAAATTCAGGCTCTTCCAATTCAGGCTCTTCCCACAACAAAGTCATTCTAATACCAAGTGATGTCACCGCAGCAGGCTATACTTAATTTCCAGACTGACCACTGGGGCGTCAGGAAAACTGCAATTCAAAGCCTCTTTGCCTCCCAAGAAGAAAGCCGAGATGCTTGTTTTGTATTTATGTGTGTAGGCCTGTATCATATACCCCATATTAAGAAATATAAACCAAATGTTCCAGGTATCCTAATTGTCACCCATATGTGCCGCTGTACCGTCGTATTGATTGAGTTCTGCCGTCCTTCACATACATACATGTAGATATACATCTCTGGGTTTGTCTGACCCCATGTGTCTGTCAACACATGTACCAGCTAAAGCCTAATGTATTTCCTCTCCAGTCTTAGGGTAAACACAATCAGCTCTTTGTGCACCAGCCACTCCTGCCTTTTGTCCAGCCAGAATAAGCCTGAAATGACATGAAGCAGGTTGCATTCCTGAACGGCACACATAATATATCACACCATCCAAACAGCTGTGGGTTCAGACTTCATGCATATATCGATTATCTCTTGGCTGATGTGGTAAAAATCATTAGATCTTGTACCTATGTAATGTATTACATATTCTCTCAAGTGACACCATGTACTGTATACATAGAGCTTTATTATACAGTCGAAGACTGGCAGATAGACAGTAAATGATCGATGTATGTGGAGATACACATAGCCTAGGATCTGCAGTGTATTCAAATATATAGTTGATTGGGTCAAACTTTACTGAGTTTTATTCATTGAGTACCAGATCTTCAGACACAAGTAAAATTGTGTCTTTTCAGTAAATCGAAAATTTGCCTTGGTATGATGAATGAATCTGTTGTTTTTTGTATTTTTTCTTTCAGTATTCTTTATCGTGCATGCAAAGACTTGTTGTCCGATCTGTTTTATTTCTGCATGTAACTAGTTGTGCCTGTTTACGGCCATTGACGGTTACTAGTGGCAACAGTCAGTTTCAGTTAGTAGTGGCAACAGCCAGTTTCATTTAGTAGTGGCAACAGTCAGTTTAAGTTACTAATGACAACAGACAGGTTCAGTTAGTAGTGGCAACAGTCAGTTTCAGTTACTAGTGACAACAGCCAGTTTCAGTTAGTGGTGACAACAGTCAGTTTCAGTTAGTAATGACAACCACTAGTGTCAGTTAGTAATGACAACAGTCAGTCGTAGTTAGTAGTGACAACAGCCAGTTACTAGTGACAACATCTAGATTCATTTAGTAGTGGCAACATCAAGTTTCAGTTACTGGTGGCAACAGCCAGTTTCATTCACATGTAGTAGTGGAAACAGCCAGTTTCAGTTAGTCGTGGGAACAGTCAGTTTCAGTTAGTAATGACAGCCACTGGTGTCAGTTAGTAATGACAACAGTCAGTTGTAGTTAGTGGTGACAACAATCAGTTTCAGTTATCATTGGCAACAGCCAGTTTCAGTTAGTAGTGACAACAGCCAGTTACTAGTGACAACATCTAGATTCATTTAGTAGTGGCAACAGCAAGTTTCAGTTACTGGTGGCAACAGCCAGTTTCATTCACATGTAGTACTGGAAATAGCCAGTTTCAGTTAGTTGTAGCAACAGTCAGTTTTGGTTGGTTGTAGCAACAGCCAGTTTCATTTACATGTACATGTAGTAGTGGCAAGAACCAGTTTCAGTTAGTAGTGTCAAGAACCATTTTCAGTTACTAGTGGCAAGAACCATTTTCAGTTAGTAGTTGCAACAGAACCAGGTTGAGAATCATTTTCTAATCAGTTCATCCTGTCAACAGCCAATTTCAGTTAGTAGTGTCAAGAACCAGTTTCAGTTACTAGTGGCAAGAACCATTTTCAGTTAGTAGTTGCAACAGAACCAGGTTGAGAATCATTTTCTAATCAGTTCATCCTGTCAACAGCCAATTTCAGTTAGTAGTGTCAAGAACCAGTTTCAGTTACTAGTGGCAAGAACCATTTTCAGTTAGTAGTTGCAACAGAACCAGGTTGAGAATCATTTTCTAATCAGTTCATCCTGTCAACAGCCAATTTCAGTTAGTAGTGTCAAGAACCAGTTTCAGTTACTAGTGGCAAGAACCATTTTCAGTTAGTAGTTGCAACAGAACCAGGTTGAGAATCATTTTCTAATCAGTTAGTCCTGTCAGCAGCCAGTTTCAGTTAATGATGTGAACAGTCAGTTTTCAGCAGTCAGTCATCTTGCTGATGGAAGTTGTTTGGTCAAAATTAATGTACGAAATGTTTCGAGCAATTTTTGCAGCAGTTAGGGCCATAATATCACTTCATGTCATGGAATTTCATGTCTGTAAACTAAATGTTCTCGTCAGTTTTCAAGTTATAACTTGATACTGTAGCAACCTTTGCTTTATGTACATGTATTTTTTTTTCATTAAGATCAAGATAATATATCACACAGGTATATATTTCTATTTAATCTATTTCTTATCATCAAGTACCAGTATGGAGCATTGACCACTTCCATGTACAGATAGCTGGCAGCAGGTGGTGCTGACTGCCCTCATCTTCATTTCCCAGTATTTGATTAATCAACATCGCACTATCTGACACCTGCCACTTTGCTAAACCTCCCTACCAAGATTGAAAACCATTTATGTAAATACCAGACTGACCTATAGTGATGGAAGTAACATGTAGGTCATTTCCTACAGATAAACTGTGTGTATATGCTCTCATTCTTGTAATCTGTACATGTATTTTTGCCCAATATCAAATACAGTATTAAAATCAACTGTTCAGGAATTTTTGATCGGCTTATTTGAAGAAGTGTAGTGCAAAAAGGTTATTATAGTTGATGAAAAATCATGTGATTATTGTTTAGTAAATTTTGGTTAAAAAATAATTAAGATGTTCGCCATTCCAAACAAATGCAAACAATATGTACCGGATACTGAGTTAAATGTGACCAAACAATATTGTTCTAAAGGATTACTTTTTTACAGTGTAGCTCACTTCTATGACTGTAGTAGTGCGTTAATGTAATTGTCATTGATCTGTCAGACCTCTTTACACAAAACATGAAGCAGCCATCTTCATTTGTCATGTAGAAGATGTGGAAGTAGCTCAGTTTTGATTGGTCTAAAATGTTTGTTCTTAGGTTTGGCCATCTATACTAATTGGTCTCCTGTATAGGCCTGTATTACTGTATATCAACGACCTTTATTCTGAGAGCAATAAGAAATATATTACTTTTGAATTGTGGAAGACATAATATTTCAAGTATGTTGTCATGGCAGTTGTGCACTCGCAACATTAAGAGGGTTTCGTGAATTTGGCTCTTGGTTTATACCAAGGGGTTTGGGATATGTAGTACGCCATGCATGTATATCAAAGAAGTTCTGTATATGTGTACAGTATTCCAAATGTTTCCAAATCCCAACAGGTTCATAGGCTTGTCTAGTGTTGGTCACAAATTCAGCTCTATTTACATCATCTACAAACATTTGTTTAGCAGACTATGGGAAGGACAACACAAAACACAAGGGAACAGCCACACAGCCATGTTAATCAGTGACTTCCAATACCATGTCCATGCCAAAAGTGCTTTGTGGGCACACTTGCTCATAAGCCATATCACATTGACTTACAACGATCGCTAATAACACATCATCACTTCTCTAACTCTCCAAGCCCAATAGCTGTGCTCATTGTGTACAAGACAAATTTGATATAACATAACTCACAGGCCTCTGTGGCATAGTGGTTAGTGTAGCCCAATGACCCAGAAGCCTCTCACCACTGCTGTCTCTGTGAGTTCAATTCCTCCTCAGGCTGGATTCCTCTCGGGTCATATGTGAGAAGGTCTGACGGATGGCCATTTGTTTCCACGTGGCTCTACCTGGTTTCCTCCTACCATAATCATGATAATGCTGGTTGCTGTCATTTCAGTGAAATATTCAGCATAAAACTCATTAAAAAAAATCAAAATAATTAAATCACCTTGCATGGTAATTGTTAGACTGTTGCGTGTATGCCAAGAACTAATGTTCGAACCAGTTCATTGAGTCATGATCATAATCCAGTGTACAGCTACATCTACTTGGATATCATTGATTTTTCATATTAATACCACATGTCTAATTGCTCTTGAATTTATGTGTGCTGTTTTCAAAACTTTGATAACAGATATGCATAATTTTTGTTTCGAGGATGACATATGTACACTGTAGGTGGCCGAGGTGGTTAGCTTGGCGCAGTGACTTAGGGGCTTGTCACTGATGCGGTGACTGTGAGTTCAAGTCCAGCTCATGCTGGCTTCCTCTCTGGCCATACATGAAAAGATCTGCCAGCAGCCTGCAGATGGTTGTGGGTTTCCCTGAGCCTGGTTTTCTCCCACCGTAATGCTGGCCACAGTTGTATAAGTGAACATTCTAGAGACTACTGTGTAAAACACCAATGAAAGAAATAAATAAATATATACACTGTTTTTTATTCTTTTTGATATATGGTTTAACATAATCTCCTGTGGATTTCCCACTTATGTACATCCTGTCAGTCATGTGTGTCAATTATACACAGTCTAGTGCTAATCAATGTACAAGGATGCCCAGGTGAAATCAGCTCACTGTATCATGCAATATTGTGTATAAGCCACGAGGCATCCTGAGGAACAAGTCTGTGAGCTATTTTTACCTGTGTATTTAGTATTGATTACTGCGACCTCATTAGAGCTGATTGTTGGGTCATATATGTTTGAAGTCATGTATTTAACCTGTTATTTGATTATATTGTCAAGCAATCTTGTGATAATAGTCAGTCAATTACTCCTAGTAATCAGTTAACAGCACTATGTCATTACTTTGACACTTAATTTCGGCTTTTTGTTTTAAATGTGTTAATACTGTAATGTAGCCAGCACAAGAGATAAATTATGAAATGTGAAAAAAATGTAATATATGGAACAATTTCACCTGAAGTCTGACAATAAACAATCTGGACTTTTTATTTTCAATTTAAAATTATTAAATTATTTAAACCTTCTCATATTTCCATAAAGTTGATAAATTTGTCAAAATGCACTGAATGACAAAATGTGAAGAATGTAGGATAGTATCAGTGTGCCCACAGTGTGAGGCTCACTAAATCTGGTCATGGCCCAGTGCCTTGAGGCGGGATGTGGCTCAAACTTGAGGCTCAGTGAGGTAGGATGAGGCCCATTATTATAAAGGTAGTTTAAGGCAGGATGAGGCTTGATCAGTGAGACCAACTGAGGCTTAGTGAGGCTGGATGAGGCTCCGTGAGTCTGGATAAGGCTCAGTGAGGCTAAATGAGGCACAGGCTGGATGAGGCTCAGTGAGGCTGGATGATGTGCATTGAGGCTGGATAAAGCTCAGTGAATGAGGATGAATACTCATTGAGACAGGATAACACCATAAACTGATGAAAGATTTTTTTTTTCAGCTTTTTAACCAACTTCAATTCTCAATAAATTTGACCAGTAAAGCATAACTTTAAATTCAATTTGAAAAGATAACTCATAAGATTTTGAAGACTAAATTGTACTCTTTGTATGAACTTAATATATAAAATAACCTAACCAATACAGAGAACATTCATCTGATATGCCTTTAGACATGCATGCCTGTGGTGGAATTTGCTGAGGATTTAGGCTATGTGGGATAAGTTTTACAGAAAACAAAAATTTTGAAGACCAGAATTGAATTTTCGTGTGTTTGTCCTCAGGGAGAGTTTGAGACGCCCCCTGGTCAGTACTCTGCCCCAGAAGCCTTGAACCCTCGCCAGATCTTGTACGAGTACTGGGCACGCTGGGGAAGATGGTACAAATACCAACCACTGGACCACATCCGAGAGTATTTTGGAGAGAAAATCGGCATCTACTTTGCTTGGTTGGGTAAGAACCACATGTACTTACTTCAATATACCCAAAAGCCATGTATTTTCATTCATTTTGCTGTTTTCATTCACTGGTCCCTTGGCCATATTTTGCGTCATCTGTGATGAAAATTGGCCATATGAATATTGCACTCAAGGCTCTTCGTAATTAAAGACATTTCAATCAAAGTTTGGATCTATTTACTTCTCCGTTGATTTACAGTAATTCTCTGCAATGTACATGTATTGTTGCAAGGCCTGTATTTATGAGTAATCTCCCCTGAAAATGTGAATCTCCTGCAGAGTTTATGATAAACCTACATATAGTAGATCACTCCAGTTCCTAGGGATGTACTACCAGTCTTTGTGTTGTTGTTGTTTTCAGGGTTTTACACAGCCTGGTTGTTGCCAGCTTCTCTGGTTGGAGTGTTGGTCTTTCTGTATGGAGTGCTCACCATATCCTGGAATATTCCTGCGTGAGTATCATGTATTAGCATCCATAATAATTCTTGCCGCACACAGCCTTTTGTTTAAGAAATTGTAGATATACGTTGTAACAGTATACAGAATAGTATGGGGAGACCCAATGACAAAACAACATGCAGTCACCCAAAAATGGAATTATTATTAAGATAAAAGACTTAAAAATAACACTCCAACATACATGACAAGCAAGAAAGGACTACATTAACATATGTATGAATTTAAGCAGTAGCTGTAAAAATCAGGTTGCCTATTGTACACTGTTAGCCAACAGTTTCTTAAGAGAATGTGGATGTATTGGTTAATATGAAGATGCTGCCTAAGCTAAGCTTCTGGCCACAGGATCACAAAGGTGTCTTAGACATACATGTAGTTAGTCTTAACTTGTGGTTAAGTGTAAATTTTTGTGCAGTAAACTGCTTTAAAGTTAAGACTAACTACTAACTACTAACTGACACAAGTCTAAGGTAGCCCTGTGATCCTGGGACCTGGAAATCATTCAGATCATTAGCAAGTTTCAAGATGGAGTTCTCTGTGAGTCGCAAGTGATATGAGATCATAAATTTGCCGCTGTTCACACTCTAAAGCTAATGGTCATTATTTTTGCCAATGTTTCCAGGAAGGAAGTGTGCAATAGTGGTGAAGACTTCAAGATGTGTCCTCTCTGTGATGAGGACATTGGCTGTGAGTTCTGGTATCTCTCAGATGTCTGCCTCTTCATCAAGATCTCCTACCTGTTTGACCATCCGGGAACAGTTTTCTATGCTGTGTTCATAGCATTTTGGGGTAAGTTTTTTTTTACCAGAGCACCATATATGGTATCATCACAAGGCTCCAAATGGTTGAGATTTTGAGTTCTGATTGATGACCTGGACAAAACTTCATTTATTAAATGTATTTGATTCAAGTTTTATGCCATACTCAAAAATATTTCACTTATGTGAAGGCCGTCAGTATTATGATGAAACCAAGCAGAGCCCCAGGGAAACCCATGACCATCCGCAGGTTGCTGGCAGACCTTCCCGCTTACATCCGGAGAGGGACACAAAACTTCAGGTCACCCATTATGATTTAAAAGTGTAAAATGTATTCTATTTGTATAATTATAAAACAAATATAGAAGCAGATAAAATCCAACGAACAGTCTTTATGTGTCTGAAATCATGAATGTTTACATTGTGCAAATTCATCTTTATGATGACCAGGGCTAACTTGCAGGTAGCCCTCTAAAAGCTAAGAGCACATTGCTGCCATGGGCTCAATTTGAGGTAAACAAGTTTATTTTGAGCTCTTAAGCATGAATGAATGACCAAGAATTTTGACTCCTGATGTCCAAATATATATGGGATAAGAAATATCGCTCAGTATTTCTGGTCAGTGTTACAAATGTCATCATGGATGCTGTGATTACATAGTCACCATGTGCAAACAGAGGGGCATTCCTTCAGCACTTGGATTGAGGACAACATGCATGGATGCTGTGGTTACATAGTCACCATGTGCAAACAGAGGGGCATTCCTTCAGCACTTGGATTGAGGACAACATACATGGATGCTGTGGTTACATAGTCACCATGTGCAAACAGAGGGGCATTCCTTCAGTACTTGGATTGAGGACAACACACATGGATGCCTTGATTACATAGTCATCATGTGCAAACAGAGGGGCATTCCTTCAGCACTTGGATTGAGGACAACATGCATGGTTGCTGTGGTTACATAGTCACAATGTGCAAACAGAGGGGCATTCCTTCAGCACTTGGATTGAGGACAACACACATGGATGCCTTGATTACATAGTCATCATGTGCAAACAGAGGGGCATTCCTTCAGCACTTGGATTGAGGACAACATGCATGGATGCTGTGGTTACATAGTCACCATGTGCAAACAGAGGGGCATTCCTTCAGCACTTGGATTGAGGACAACATGCATGGATGCTGTGGTTACAGTCACCATGTGCAAACATAGAGGCATTCCTTCAGCACTTGGATTGAGGACAACATACATGGATGCTGTGGTTGCATAGTCACTATGTGCAAACAGAGGGGCATTCCTTCAGGACTTAGATTGAGGACAACACACATGGATGCTGTGGTTACATAGTCACCATGTGCAAACAGATGGGCATTCCTTCAGCACTTGGATTGAGGACAACATACATGGATGCTGTGGTTACAGTCACCATGTGCAAACATAGAGGCATTCCTTCAGCACTTGGATTGAGGACAACATACATGAGTGCTGTGGTTACAGTCACCATGTGCAAACAGAGGGGCATTCCTTCAGCACTTGGATTGAGGACAACATACATGGATGCTATAGTTACATAGTCACCATGTGCAAACAGAGGGGACAACATACATAGATGCTGCGATTACAGTCACCATGTGCAAACAGAGGGGCATTCCTTCATCACTTGGATTGAGGACAACATACATGGATGCCTTGATTACAGTCACCATGTGCAAACAGAGGGGCATTCCTTCAGCACTTGGATTGAGGACAACATACATGGATGCTGTGGTTACATAGTCACCATGTGCAAATAGAGGGGCATTCCTTCAGCACTTGGATTGAGGACAACATACATGGATGCTGTGGTTACATAGTCACCATGTGCAAACAGAGAGACATTCCTTCAGCACTTGGACTGAGGACAACATACCTGGATGCTGTGGTTACATAGTGACAATGTGCAAACAGAGAGGCATTCCTTCAGCACTTGGACTGAGGACAACATACATGGATGCTGTGGTTACAGTCACCATGTGCAAACAGAGGGGAATTCCTTCAGCACTTGGATTGAGGACAACATACATGGATGCTGTGGTTACATAGTCACCATGTGCAAACAGAGGGGCATTCCTTCAGCACTTGGATTGTGGACAACATACATGGATGCTGTGGTTACATAGTCACCATGTGCAAACAGAGGGGCATTCCTTCAGCACTTGGATTGATGACAACATACATGGATGCTGTGGTTACATAGTGACAATGTGCAAACAGAGGGGCATTCCTTCATCACTTGGATTGAGGACAACATACATGGATGCTGTGGTTACATAGTGACAATGTGCAAACAGAGGGGCATTCCTTCAGTACTTGGATTGAGGACAACATACATGGATGCTGTGGTTACATAGTCACCATGTGCAAACAGAGGGGCATTCCTTCAGCACTTGGATTGATGACAACATACATGGATGCTGTGGTTACATAGTGACAATGTGCAAACAGAGGGGCATTCCTTCATCACTTGGATTGAGGACAACATACATGGATGCTGTGGTTACATAGTGACAATGTGCAAACAGAGGGGCATTCCTTCAGCACTTGGATTGAGGACAACATACATGGATGCTGTGGTTACATAGTCACCATGTGCAAACAGCGGTTCATTCCTCAGCACTTGGATTGAGGACAACATACATGGATGCTGTGGTTACATAGTCACCATGTGCAAACAGAGGGCATTCCTTCAGCACTTGGATTGAGGACAACATACATGGATGCCGTGGTTACATAGTCACCATGTGCAAACAGAGGGGCATTCCTTCAGCACTTGGATTGAGGACAACACACATGGATGCTGTGGTTACATAGTCACAATGTGCAAACAGAGGGGCATTCCTTCAGCACTTGGATTGAGGGACAACATGCATGGATGCTGTGGTTACATAGTCACCATGTGCAAACAGATGGGCATTCCTTCAGCACTTGGACTGAGGACAACATACATGGATGCTGTGGTTTACAGTCACCATGTGCAAACAGAGGGGCATTCCTTCAGCACTTGGATTGAGGACAACATACATGGATGCTGTGGTTACATAGTCCACAATGTGCAAACAGAGGGGCATTCCTTCAGCACTTGGATTGAGGACAACATACATGGATGCTGTGGTTACATAGTCACCATGTGCAAACAGAGGGGCATTCCTTCAGCACTTGGATTGAGGGACAACACACATGGATGCTGTGGTTACATAGTCACCATGTGCAAACATAGAGGCATTCCTTCAGCACTTGGATTGAGGACAACATACATGGATGCTGTGGTTACATAGTCACAATGTGCAAACAGAGGGGCATTCCTTCAGCACTTGGATTGAGGACAACATACATGGATGCTGTGGTTACATAGTCACAATGTGCAAACAGAGGGGGCATTCCTTCAGCACTTGGATTGAGGACAACATACATGGATGCTGTGGTTACATAGTCACCATGTGCAAACAGAGGGGCATTCTTCAGCACTTGGATTGAGGACAACATACATGGATGCTGTGGTTACATAGTCACCATGTGCAAACAGAGGGGCATTCCTTTAGCACTTGGATTGAGGACAACATGCATGGATGCTGTGGTTACATAGTCACCATGTGCAAACAGAGGGGCATTCCTTCAGCACTTGGATTGAGGACAACATACATGGATGCTGTGGTTACATAGTCACCATGTGCAAACAGAGGGGCATTCCTTCAGTACTTGGATTGAGGACAACACACATGGATGCCTTGATTACATAGTCACCATGTGCAAACAGAGGGGCATTCCTTCAGCACTTGGATTTGAGGAGAACATACATGGATGCTGTGGTTGCATAGTCACTATGTGGCAAACAGAGGGGCATTCCTTCAGGACTTAGATTGAGGACAACACACATGGATGCTGTGGTTACATAGTCACCATGTGCAAACAGAGGGGCATTCCTTCAGCACTTGGATTGAGGACAACACACATGGATGCCTTGATTACATAGTCACCATGTGCAAACAGAGGGGCATTCCTTCAGCACTTGGACTGAGGACAACATACATGGATGCTGTGGTTACATAGTCACCATGTGCAAACAGAGGGGCATTCCTTCAGCACTTGGACTGAGGACAACATACATGGATGCTGTGGTTACATAGTCACCATGTGCAAACAGAGGTTCATTCCTTCAGCACTTGGATTGAGGACAACATACATGGATGCTGTGGTTACATAGTCACAATGTGCAAACAGAGGGGCATTCCTTCAGCACTTGGATTGAGGACAACATACATGGATGCTGTGGTTACATAATCACCATGTGCAAACAGAGGCGCATTCCTCCAGCACTTGGATTGAGGACAACATACATGGATGCTGTGGTTACATAGTCACCATGTGCAAACAGAGGGGCATTCCTTCAGCACTTGGATTGAGGACAACACACATGGATGCCTTGATTACATAGTCACCATGTGCAAACAGAGGGGCGTTCCTTCAGCACTTGGATTGAGGACAACATGCATGGATGCTGTGGTTACATAGTCACCATGTGCAAACAGAGGGGCATTCCTTCAGCACTTGGATTGAGGACAACACACATGGATGCCTTGATTACATAGTCACCATGTGCAAACAGAGGGGCATTCCTTCAGCACTTGGATTGAGGACAACATACATGGATGCTGTGGTTACATAGTCACCATGTGCAAACAGAGGCGCATTCCTTTAGTACTTGGATTGAGGACAACATATGTGTTACACATACAGTTGACTATTACCAGTGCTTACACTATTCATATAGGCATCAAAAATTTACCATCTGTGAACAAGTTGTTAAATAACAAACATTTGTACTTGTGACCTTTCATTCACTGAGTCAGTCAACACAAACGTATCTACTGTAATTCTTAAATCTTTTCACAGGTATTTTCTCAAGTATATTCTGAGAACATTGTTCTGCATAGACTGATAAAATTATACTTTTTGTGAAGTTCCAAAATTGGTCAATTCAATCAATGTAGTTTTGTCTCAAAGGTACATAAATCAGACTGAAAGTTGCTCTTTCATTGGCTGAAAGGTTGAGGAATTATGGTACCTTTTGATCTCAGCATTGGCCTTGTGTAAAAATTCAGTTCAGTGAAATCCTCACCGAGTCACTTTATGTATGATGTTTGTCACTTCAGCTGTTACATTCCTGGAATACTGGAAGAGGAAAACTGCAAGTCTGGCACATCATTGGGACTGTCTGGACTTCGAAGAGGAAGAAGTGAGTGACTTCAGATTTCATTCCCTAATGATTAAGTCGCACACTTTTCCTGATTCCTTGAGTTCTATTGATCTTACAAAAGTATTTTGAGGTTTGTTTTAAGAGGTTTGATCATATCCTAATGGTCAAAATGTAAATTTCAGAAATTTTTATGATGTTGAAATTCTTGAAAACATTTTTGGTAACAGATGTGGCTGATATTTAGTGAAAGGTAATTATTTGGGTTATTCTAAAATGATAGCAAATAATAAAAAAAATAAAACAATAATAAAATTTTTGCCGAAAGTTTTTTATAGAGCCTCTTTATACAATAATTAAACAAATAAAAAAAATAACTGACAAGAGATTGTGAATGGTTGTTTCAGGAGAGACCCCGCCCCCAGTATGCTGCCATGGCGCCATTGAGGGAGATAAACCCAATAACAGGGATTAGTGAGCCATACTTCCCTGATGAGAAAAGACTTCCAAGGATTTTGTCTGGGATGGCTATGATTATCATTATGGTAATTTTTTTATGATCCATGAATCAAAGAGACCCGCACAAAAAATTTGCTGATGTTAATTTTTACATTTTAAACACAAAAGAAACAAGTGACTCTAATGCTACATCTTTGAAATTTTTGGATTTGGCTAAATCAGAAATTGTATCGTTTAGTCACATTCATTTTCAAAAAAGAAACAAAAAAGTTTTTGATATGTTACAGACGTCTGCGCTTATTTTGCTCTACTTACATACGGATCATAGACAATACAGTATACATACATATGGATGTCTTGCTGTACACAAGCTTATTAACAAGCTTATGAAGCAAATGTATATGTGGATGTCTACATCTAGTTATTTTTTCTGTTTCCCTATGCTGCAACAGAAATTATACAGTATCACTTTGTTTTTTCTTTCCCTTGTAGATCGTTCTGGTCTTAATCTTCATTGTGGCTGTTATTATGTACAGAGTGCTCATCAGTATACCTTTATTCCAAAGCAAAACTTTACGGCCAAACGCTGCAACCATCGCCAGTATGACTGCAGCTGTGGTCAACTTGATCCTTATCATGGCGCTCGGAAAGGTTTACGAGAAATTGGCTTTAAAACTGACTTTATGGGGTAAGGATTTTTTTTTTTTGTAATTTTTCACAGTAAAATACAAATTCTTAAGCCACTATTATAGTTTCAGATCAATAGCAGATTACACATTGTTCTTGTTTAAATGCAAAATTGTGAAATGTAAAGTTGTTCTTGGAAAGATCCAATATTTTTTTTACTGAAAACCATTGTATATTTATTTTCCTTCAGAAATGCATCGAACACAGACAGAGTTTGAAGACCAGCTGACCTTCAAAGTTTTCATTTTCCAATTTGTCAACTTCTACTCCTCTATAGTTTATATTGCATTCTTCAAAGGAAAGTAAGTACTTGTATGTGCACTGAGGCTACTTTGTCTCAGCATTTGTACATGTATAACTGCAACTTTCTTTTAATGATATAATTGCATGTGGGAAGGTCCATCAGCAACCTGCGGATGGTCGTGGATTTTCCCCGGGCTCTGCCCGGTTTCCACCCACCATAATGCTGGCTGCCATCGTATAAGTGAAATACCCTTGAGTGCGGCGTAAAACACGAATCAAATAAATAAAATAAATACGTAATGATATAATTTTGTTTCTGATATGGAATTCATGTTTTGTGTTTTGGACTTAAGGCCACAGCAGTTTAATTTTTTGTTCAGTGGGCAAAATGACTCGCTTTTAAATGTCATCATAGGGTATAAATAATTGAAAACTCATATAATTTTCGGAAAAGGTGGTCGGTGCTAGTAATTGTTCATGTTAGGACATACTTATGTGATTGGAAAGCCTTGAAAAGATGGAAAATCAAAAAAAAAAAAAAAAAAAAATCAAATGCCAGTACAACAAAAGGGTGGATTTGCGATTTTGTTTTTATTCCATTTTTGGATTTTTTTTTTTAGGGTCGGCTAAAAACTCACATAACTAAATAAAACTGGTATATGGAAACATTTAACACATCTATTTAGAAAAGATAATATTTTCAATATTTGTCATACCAATAGCCCAGAAATTAGAAACAAACAGATGTAATCCATAATTGTTCTCTCAGTGTAAATCTATAATTTATTTGTTCAATTCTTTTTTTGTGAAAATGATTCAAGCTGAGAACATTTGAACTGCAATACAGTTTATGTTTGGATGAACATTTAAGAGGCTGTCTTGTCAAAGACACAAAATGTGAGAGTCAGTCGAAACCTCAGAATACCAATTTTCACTTTGACTTTCAGATTTGTGGGTTACCCTGGCAACTACACGCGTTTCTTTGGTTTGAGGAATGAGGAGTGTAACGCGGGTGGTTGTCTGGTAGAACTGGCTCAGCAGTTAGGCGTCATCATGATCGGTAAACAGATGATCAACAATGCTCAGGAGGTCATTGTCCCGTAAGTGGGTGTGGTTTAACTTTCTCTAATTGGTTACTACAGGTCTTCCAGTGTGCTGTTTGACAAAACTATGATGGTTGAGTTGCTAAAGGCTGTTCTGTATTCTAGTGGTAGACTTTACATCCATTCTCAGGTTAAAACATTCTTAACTGGAATCTTTGAGTCTAATTCGCCTAGCTCTCAACAGAAGTGGATAAAAGAGATGTGGTCACATGGAGATGAAAATGGTCACCCACAGAGTTTGCATGCTAGCTAGAAGGAAGCATTTTCTGTGTTACGAAATCACTTCATACTGATGATATCTAAGGGGAATAACCCAATGTCGGAGGTGGTATGAGAAATTCAGCATTTCAAAATCAGTTGATAAATTTCACACTGTTGTGGAGTGAAGAAAGAGAGGGTAAAAAAACTCTCTTAAATTGTAGTCCACATAACGTTTTGATGAAGAAAATGTTTCATTTAGTTACAGCTCTTGTTTCATGGTGACAAGCTGAGTTATCTGACTTGTTCCTCATTTGGTGTGTCATAAGGTACAAGTAGAATTAATGAAAATACTTAATAAATTCTATATATGTATATCTTTTACAGAAAATTTAAAACCTGGTTGCGGAAAAGGAAAGTGAAGCTGGGCAATAATGTGGCAAAGACAAGATGGGAGGAAGACTATCAGCTGATTGACTATGAGGGTCTCTTCCAGGAATACCTGGAAATGGGTAAAGTTTGGCTCTTGTTAAAATTTTAAAATATTTCTGTCATTAGGAGTTTTCCTGGTTATAGTTACAGAGGAACTGATGTAGGAAATACCTCAAAGTTATGCTTACTGGAACTATTTTTCTTCAAGCTAGGTTTTAAAGGACAAAACTAAAAACTTTTACTAGATTTCAGATGTTTTAACCGACACACACCTACCCTAATATGTTTTAATGGAAGCAAAATTTCAAAAAAATGGAAGTGACACATGCTGCATATAGGCAGTGCAACGACAACATAATGTTAATATCAGCATACACTGTTTGGTCGATGAGCTATTTGTGTGTGATAGCTATTTGTAGCTGACTTTGACTTACCTCCATCAGTTAGTGTATGCAGAAGTTGGTTGTTGTTTATGAACCTTCATAAATCACTTTTGACTTATGACCTACTCCGTAGCCCCAAACAAGATGGTGGGAGTTTCTTATGTATGAAGTTGTTCTGACATTCCTTTAACATTCTAACTCTTTATCTCTGCAGTGCTACAGTTCGGCTTCATCACCATCTTTGTGGCTGCCTTCCCCTTGGCGCCCCTGTTTGCCCTCCTCAACAACTGGGTGGAGATCCGCCTGGATGCCCAGAAGCTGGTGTGTGAGACACGGAAACCTGTAGGGGAGAGGGCCCAGGACATTGGTGTCTGGTTCACCATATTGGAAGCCCTGGCCAGCATGGCTGTCATCAGTAATGTAAGGGACAGCACTCTACCCTGGCTCTTCTCATATTGACAAACGAAATATGACGTACAGTGTTAGCACGTCCTGTGTTCGATCTAAAATTTCGTTCATAACCGAGTTACGTATTTTTCCCGGTTCAAAGAGTTTCATTGAGTGCTTTGAAAGGTATATTTGGAAGGTAGGATGCTACCTTACTGGAAAAATGTAAGTTTCAGCCACCAAAATGTTATTTTATGACCATTTATCGGCCTCTAAAATTGCACTTTTTGAGAAAAGTTTTCAGGCCCTTGACCAATAAGATTCATATGTCTCTCTGGTTGGACAGTGGCATAAAGTCAAAAGGTTTGTCACATGCCTGCCGAAGAACAGTGGTTTACTCCAGGTGCTCCAGTGTCCGGTAAACCAGTAATTCTTGCGACATGTATGTTTAAGGGTACTCAGTTTTGACTAAATTTTGGCGTTTCTTGATATGCAGTTTAGACAGTTGAAAAGAAGCATAAGCAGTTTAATTTTGGACATTTACACACATTCATATGTTCCACCAATGAATGTCCTGGCTGTATAACAAAGCCAATAGTTTAATAGGATGTAACGTTGCATTGCAATGAGAGAAGCTGGGTGGATTATAAACTTGCATCTTTAATCTGTCCACAGGCATTTTTGATAGCATTCACGTCAGAGTTTTTGCCTCGGCTCTTGTACCAGTATGAGAGAGACTTTAACCTCTGGGGTTATACCAACTTCTCCTTAGCCTGGGCACCTAATGGCACTCTCACCGAGCCCTGCAGGTAAGGAAATGGGATTAACAATCAGGTGATAAATAAATGAGTAGTAAGTCAGGTGGACGTGACAGACAAAGAAGTTTGAGCATATCTCCCTGTCAAGATGAAACACAGGTTTAAACAGAAGGTCATGCCTAAGTTTTTGTACTTGGCAATGCATTCAAGACATTAAGGCATAAACCATGCAGACCTACTGTCTGTGCATGTTCAAAATTGTGTGTTTTAATTGTGCAACATTTCAGCAACATTTTGTGAAAAAAAAAAAAGATTGATGACAAGGTTTGGTTGATGGTCTGAAACATGCACTGTGCAAACTGTCACTCAAAAATGCTCTGCTGGCTGTATGTGGGAAGGTCTGCGGATGGTCGTGGGTTCCCCAGGGCTCTGCCCATTATCCTAGTACCATAATGCTGGCTGCTGTCGTATATGTGAAATATTCTTGAGTACGGTGTAAAACACCAATTAAATAAATAAATAAATATATCAGATGTCCTAAGGCTGTGGCATACTATGTTTGTATTTTGTGTAAACATTGTACTGTATAAATACCTTGTATTGTATAAATGCCTTGTAGTGTATGAATAGCTTAAATTTTATAAGTACCTCTCTATATCATCAGGTATCGAGCATTCCGGGATGAAAATGGCGATTACACTTTATTCTACTGGCGACTCTTTGCAGTCAGACTAGGATTTGTTATTTTGTTTGAGGTAAAATTTATTTTAACCAGTTACAGGTAATAACCTACATGTGCCAGTGTTCTCAATTACATTTACCTGTACACACAAGGTCCATTGTTGGAAGCCCTGTTCCCACCTGGCTGAATGTTATGCTGAACCATTACCACATAAGATTTGTATTGCATTGTGTATCAAGGGGTAAATTTGCCAGGTCTTAACCTCCCTAGTGTTATGATCAACAGGTCATGTATGAATCACAAGAGGTATCAAGTATTTCTTGTATAAATTGAATCTTGGATTCTTTGTAGATCTACATTGTAGATATATTAAAATTCATCTAAGAAGAGTACTGGTAAATGTATTTCACCGAAAGATTGCTATACAAAAATGCACTTTCAGAAGCACATCGAAGCCTTAAAATGATCCGTTTTGATGCCAACACTTAAGTTTTTCTGATAAGAAGTTATCCAGACATCACAAAAATGATGAAGTGGCCCTATAATGTGGATGAATCAATCAGAATCAAGCAATGTGTGGCTGGGAAAGTGCTAGACTTTAGATGATATACAGTCAATCACTCATGTATTATGTTCCCTTCTGTCTTGTTTTAAATTTTTAGAATTGTATGGATGCATTCTGCCAAGAGAACTTCCATAAGTTTAGCCAATGTCTTGACGATTTGTGTTTGTTACAGCACATAGTGTTTGGGATCAACAGACTGATCGACATCTTGGTTCCCGATGTGCCTCAGGCTCTGGAAGTGAAGATAAAGCGAGAGCGATACCTGGCCAAACAAGCACTGGCTGACACAAATACTGTATTTGGTGTAAGTTCTACTTTAGAATAATAGAATGAAAGGTCTTACAGGTTTTGGAGATGAGGTGTGGTTGAAAATTGACAACAAACTTTTAAAAGGCCGTGAAAAGTGCTGTGGATTAAAACCAGGAAGTTAACAGTACACACTTTTGGAACTCTATTTTATCTCAACCTGTAGTCAACAGGAATTCTTAAGTTAATGATTTTTCAGGACAGCGCAGCTCAATGACCCGGGGGCCTCTCACCAATGCGGTCGCTGTGAGTTCAAGTCCAACTCATGCTGGCTTCATCTCCAGCCGTATGTGGGAAGGTCCTGGAAGCAGCCTGCAGATCGTCATGAGTTTCCCCCGGGATCCGTTTTGATGCCAACACTTAAGTTTTTCTGATAAGAAGTTATCCAGACATCACAAAAATGATGAAGTGGCCCTATAATGTGGATGAATCAATCAGAATCAAGCAATGTGAAACCCCAGAGGTTTTCTCCCACGATAATGCTGGCCGTGGTCGTATAACAGAAATATTCTTGAGTACGGTGTAAAACACCAATGAAATAAATAAATTTCTCAGGACCATGAAAAGCACTAATTATTAAACTTGATGGCTTCAGCTGTAAGGCCATTGATCATTGAGATCAAAATCCAGTGTTCAAATCCAGGTCTTGCCGGATCAGATGTGACTTTAGTCACCCGATTTGTCAGGACTTTGCCAAAGTGTAATGTTTTTTAATCTGGTTTCCTTAACACATAAACTTGACCGATGTCATTATACGGAAAAATTCTTGAGCACATCACTAAATACTAATCAAATAATTTAAAATGAATAACTATTTTTGTGATGCCTGGATGTATTTTTTATTAATTACAAATTAACGTCTGGGATGGATTGAAAAGGTTTGATATATATTAGAATGAACCTTGTCTGATCAAAGCCATGAAGGTGACACTCCTAAATCCTAAATGTTTGTCTGTGTGTGTATGACTTGGGGAGATTCCACACAACCATTTTTGGGACGGTTACTCAGTCAGAATTTATAAGCTTGATCTTCACTATGCTTAGGTTTTGGTGCTGTAAGTTAATATTTTGACATGGTTATCTGAAGATAACATCAGGTTGTCAAAATAATTAAAATCTAAAATCCTGTTTCAAATTATGATTGAAGTCAGAAATGGCCTTTTGGAATCAGACTCAAATGTTTACTGATTGGTTACTTTTGCAAACTGGATAGCTAAAAAACGTCCTAAAGACTTAAAGAGTCATATATATCTCATGTCTGCTTTGATTTCAGATCACAAAACCAAGTGATAAAGAAGATGCAAGTCCAGATGATGTTACAGTGAGAATTGAAGGAAAATAGCTTCCAACACTTAGGAACATTCATTAATGTATCCTCATTAAAAACAAATATATTTACTTGTGCTCTCAAACTGATTTTAATGAGTAACTATTTGCAGGATATGTTTTTTTTCTTTTCTAAAGATGTTATCAATATTGAACTTGTTTTCTTTTTATCCAGTTGCACTCTTGTATTTTTAAGTAATTTGTTTTCATTTTATCTTTTTTTTTTGTTTCTTGTTTTTTGTTTTTTTGTTGTTGTTTTTTTTTTTGCTCAAATTGTGGGGTTTGTCTTCTTGCAATCTCTTTTGTTTGACACAGATCAAGTAGAGATCCCAGTAATTGTGTTGTTGTGAAACGTGACAGTTACCTGTATTAGTGTTTGTGATACTCTTCTTCATATGGGTACATCTCTTTATTGGGCATGGAGGCTAGAGTAGAAAGATGACACTTCAGTAATCGGCTTGTGTGAAATCAGTTGGCCTGATGATGAAGTGTCAAAAAATGGTTGTGAAGTACATTCCTCAATGTACAATCTAAGATTTTATGTACATAGCTTCTTGTTGATACAGTGACACAATGCTTCTGAGAAAAAAAATGAAATCCTTAAACTGAATTTAATGAAGAATGTTTGTTGGTCAGTTGATGCAACCGTATAGTACACATTGTCTGAAAAAGAACTAAGCGATGTATGCACTTTCACGAGATACTTATTTATTGGTGAGTTGATGCATCTACTTTGTTCGCACTGTAACAAACTTGTGAAACAAAGAATGGTTATAATACACATTTGCAGAGTTTTTATTGGTCTGTTGATGCAATTCCTGTGATACATGTATTTGTCCATATAGGTAATGGTAATGACTGAAACCATCAAACCACTGGCTTCAAACATCCCTATTAAATTAACAACCTAGAATAATTCAGATAGGAAAGTAAGTATTTTGAATCATCTCTACAGGGCTCATGTTTACAAAATTGTCACGTAATGGGTTTTTACCATTGTGCATGGTGCCATATCTCTTGACTGTGTGTTGCCATGGATCTTACGCCAGGCACAAGTTACGACTGCTCCGTAAGACTGGCCCAGGTGTAATATTTCTATCTCAGATTTTGAGTAAATCATTTCCATCATTACCAGACCTTCAGCTCAGAGAGGATTATACTGATTGTCAACATTGGTTATGGATATTGTTCCAGCGTATTTTTCATCTTTCTTTTATGTCTTTTTGTTTTATGTTTATGGTTTATAAATAATTAAACAGGAAAGGCAGATAAAAAAAAATAGTGTTTAAGTTTTGATGATTGGGAAAGTATACAGTTTATGAAAGGCAGACATTGAAATGACCAGAAACCAAATTTCAGATTTCTGCATTGATCTGATGATGGTTGAAGACTTTAACTTTGTGATAAAATGTGGTGTTGTTGTTTTGTTTTTTTAAATTAATCCCCAGACATACATTAATATCAGTATGATCTGTTATTTCAACATGGTAATTTATTTCAAAATTTGTTGAAGAAAATCTGTCGATTGCTCAAGTTTATTTTATGAAAATTACCATGTGAAAAACCCCAAGGACATTGAGACCTTCCAAACACCTGGAAGAACGCTTTAATGACAGGATTGATGAGAGCTTTTGAGAGGTAAATTTATTATCACCCCTCATTATTATATATCCATAGTATTTAATCTGATTCCCTGGCATAAATACATGCAAATACATGTGATTAAAAATATATATGTTTAAATTTATCTTAAATGTAACGAACAACCCACACCTGTTTAACATTTATTGAGCTTGATTCATTCAGATTTTTTTTCCCTGCTGAATCGAGTTTACAACATCAGAATATAGAATCTATAGATATAGGTATCGAATTGGATTCTTTTTATACAGCTCCAGGCTATCTGTGATATTATTAAAACCTTGTACTTGTATATTAAAAGACTCTTTACTTCTTCACGTGTACAAAACATTTGCTGTGAATAAGACTTTCAACACTTTGTCAGCATGGTAACTTAAAGTAGCTTAATACAACATCATTGACAGTTACTACATTTTGTATTAATGTTACGGATGAGTATCGAACTGCAGGACTGAAATCTTCATGTTTCTCTTGAACAGCCATAATTAGTCAAGAACTGTTTCCATTAGAGTTGATATCTTCAACAGTTAACCAGGAGAATAAAACAGATCTGTGTAGGTTATTTGGTTTTATTCTGACCAAAAAAAAATGGAACCAGATGAGAGCCTTTTATGTATGAAACAAGCAGATATTGTAATTTGTAGATGTAAGAGAATGTGAGCTAGAATGAAGGCTCAAAATGTCTCTCGCCATTTTTGGTACTATCTGAAAACTATTTTTTATTTCTTCCTTAATTTTCTTGTCTAACATAAATTTCTAGCATACCAGAAAGAGCATGGTACCTATTAACATCGCAAGATACATGGTAAGAAATCGTAGGGTCTCTTTTTGTCTTTCTTGTTTTTGTTTTTTTCTTTACTATGTTGACATTTTACAAGCTACACATTTAACTAGAAGTATCAAATTTTTACAGCAACAATGACTTTTTTTAAGTAATCAATTTTCAGATTATTGATCAGAATTTTCTGCTCTAGACCTGAATGGTATTGACCAAAAACTTTTTGTTTTACATTAGTGCTTTGTTGTTCATCAGAAGTCTTTTATATAGTGTAGTCAAATGCAAAAGAAATGTATTTAAGATTCCAGATGATGTACACTCAGAACCACCAGACTTTTATTGATTTTTAGAAAATTGATAACATCTTATTTAAATGAATTGAATTTGTTGATTTGTTTGAATGGTTTAGGGCTATTTCATGTTAACATGCTCTGTTGAATTTGCATCATATTAGAGAATGCTTATAGGTATGGGTTATTTCCCTTATTAGAGGTACACCTGTGCTGTATTTTGTTGTTAAAAGTTTGTACATTAGAAGGAAGTGTCAATTTTAGGATATGTTTTAGTTTTTCCAAGTTTCATGAATTTTATTGAAACTTGACAAATATAAGGATGAGGAATCTCCAGAAAACTGTGTATATATATATATATATATATATATATATATATATATATATATACTTGTTGATACTCAAAATATATATTTATTGCAGGTTGTGCTCAGCTTTTTGCTCAGTGTATTATGGTATGTTTTGCATTATATTCTTTTTTTTTTTTCTGTAAATATAAATGACATTGTTATTACCAGTGTACTCAAAACTGTTAAAGTTTAGGTTTGGAAGAAAATATTGCTGAAGGCTCTGTTGACAGACTTTGTTGTGATTGTGGTATGGGGAGTACTGCAGACCACATTGAAAGTATTCAGAAACTGTGGTAATACAGTATTCAGATACAGTATTGTGGTGATACAGTAATACAGTATGCTTCCATTCAGCTTCTTCTCAAAGCTTTTTACTACACTTTTTTTTAAAACACTTTTCCCCATCAAGCACATTTACTTTTTAAATGATATCAACACTGCTGACACTTCATGATTGATTATGAATCATTCAAGTTCTATCATCTAAAAAAAAAAAAAATGTTACCGATGTAATATGGGCATTATATCACCAAAACAAATACGGAATTATCACACAAAACTCTGTAATATCAGGGTATATAAATCAGTACATTCGCTTGTCAACTGTCTACCAAACTGCATGGTCCGAACACTGTTTAAAATGTATCTCATTTTTTGGACTACTATTTTAAGAAACAGGTCTGTGATCTTAGTGAGAGATAAGGCTGAAAGTTGCAGGCTCCAATCATGTAATTTGCTTGGGGGAAATTTCAGGTGTATTATGTTCAGACCAAGTTATAAATTTTGTCTGATTCTGAGAGTTTTGCATTGATCTTGAAAAGATCTGGTGAGCTTTGTTTGGAAGATAGGATGATATCCTCTTTAGGAAAATCTAAATTTCACCACTAAAAGTAATATTTTATGGCCTTTATTTCTCTCAAAAAAAAAAAAGTTCATTTTTGTATGTGATTTTGTTTGTGGGTTAGTACAGTGTTGCTTGTATTTCTAACCATATGAGCAAGCTTAATATACGACTTGGAAGTTTTTCCCTACAAAACGAAGCACCCAAATGTCAAAATTTGAGATAAATCTCAATTCAAAATTTTGTCCATAATTTGAGCCAAAAGTCCCAGTAGAGGCAAGTAGTTAGAATTTCACTATGATCCCTCCGTTTTTTTGTTACATATATTTGGCAAAAATACATCAATTTGTGTGAAATTAAAACGTCATAAATTCTGACCAATATCTACTTTTGATGTCTCGGTATTTCATATTTTTGCTTTACCCATCTAACAGGTAAATTTATGTTCATATTGGTACCGATTACCATATTTATTACCTTCACACCTGCTGCTGTTTTTTTTTTTTTGTGTGTATGTGTGTATTTTAAATACCTTTGTTGTATTTATTGTTGATACAATGGTTTGTTGATCACCAGTAAGCTGAATTCCAATTGCACTGAATAAAGACTGTCCTCTTTTCCTGAGGAACTTGGTGAAATCCTGAATTTCCATCCATGTTGTTTGTAAATAAATCATTGTTTGACCTCTTCACCACTATTTATGTCAGAGATCATACTGTATTCTTGAACTCTGCCAAGAACTTTAAAACTGCAAGTCAACCAGGAACTTGAAACTATTGGAGGAAACTTCCTGTAATTCATGTAAAGTGTTTACTCAAGCCTATTTAGAAGAGATTCTTCTTTGTATACTATTAAAATTATACTTTTTGTGAAACCCTGACATTGGCCAATCCAACCAATGTTACAAATGTGCATAAATTGCACTGGAAATTGTTTCTGTATGTGAAAAGGTTGAGGAATTCAGGTGGTCAGTGCCTTAAAAAAACAACACAATATCCCAGGTCATGGACATAACAATTGTTTATTTAACAATCCATACATATATAATGTTTGCAATATCAGGTTAAAAATACTTTTCAAATACAATGACATTATCTTAAACTTTCCTATTCATGGCCATTGGATGAACAATTGGAAAGTGAATGCAATTAACAACACACACACATGTACAACATATTAAATATACAGCATATTTATGTTATACAAAAAGCTCAGAATTCCTGATTGTTCAAGTCATAGTTTGTTCAGTGAGGCAGCACATATCAAAATCCGTTTCAGCTGCAGAAAACCTTTGGAGACCAATTATAAATCCTTTTCCACTTGTATTCATGTTCAAACTTCAACCTTCCCAGAAAGATTATTTCAGGAGTGAGGGAAACAATGCCTTATTTAATCAGAAATGATGAGAGACTGAGCACATTTTAACTGATTGATGGACATCACTGATTTGGTATTATGTCCACATACGTGCATGTAGTGAACCATCCCAGTTAGCATACGGCAAGATATTTTTAAAATCACACAAGTCTGACCAGTCAAACCTTTAAAAATCTGTTAAACCTACTGTACTTAATCTGCTTGCATGTCATCAATCTTTTTATAACATAACTACGCCAGTATAAAGAATACCCCACGTCGGCATGTTTTCCAGCAAAAGTATCAGAAATGTTCTCAATAATGTGATAGGTACAAAAGAAACCTGGAAACCTCTTCTACAGTTACAAGTATATGCTCTGGCCAATGAAATTCTTGGTGTATATACATTTTGTTTTGATGATTTTTCTGGGCTCAACGTAACAACTAATTTAAGCCCTCAATACATTTTGACCACTGCACCACCATGACCACAAGTGACAGGCTAAGAAGTTAAAATCCAGAAGCTTTGAGGCATGCTACTGGGCCCTAGGCCCTTATTACTGGTGTTTACACCTTCTTTAAGGTGGCAAGGCTTACTTTTACAGTTCAAATATGCTAATCAAAGGATTCCAGAAACATAAAGTCCTGTTAAACAACACATGTAAATGAAAATGTTCAATGTTCCAGCTACCCTAATTCCTCAACGTTTTCGCAAGAGCAAGTTTTAGTGCAATTTATGCACCTTATGCATTTGATTTTGGAGACAGAACTACATTGGCTGAATGGGCCCATTTCCCGGATTCACAAAACATGTAATTTTATCAGTCTACACAAACTAATGCCCTCAAAATATGGTTAAATCCAACGCCTTGCAAACATGCAAAAAGGTTGATGAATTACAGTACCGGTAAAGTATGAAAATGGAGAAAAAGGTAAAATATATACACTTACATGTACATTTCGTTTTTTGGACATGCTGGTACTTCCTATTTTCTAGTTCCAGTCGATGCTTATGTACATTTTTTGTCAGTGCTTTTGACTGTTCACAGTTGGTCTCCATGTCACTGGCCTGGCTAGCATTAACTGTCGGGTTGAAAGATCATACAACTTTGTCTTCAATCGCATTTTTAAACCATAAGGTCCTTCAAGCCCATAATATCTTTAGTACCAGTATGCTCTCTTGAAGACAAGATCCTGACAAGCACTCTGTCCACATCACTAGAGTATCAAGAAATCATGACTGGTCTGCTTTTCTGGACATTTACTCTAACAAGATGCCATTTTCAATACTCATATCTTGTCTGTACCAGAACCACTATTAAAGTGTCCCACAGAAGCATAACTGTTAACTGTCAGATTCTAAGATACATGTCATGTTCAAGGCATGGCCATTAGCTACACATATAAATACTTGGATATGATAACTGGCATGATATATGACAAGATATCATATGATAAGATGCAGTGCAGTGATATGATTGGACGTTTTAACATGACTAGTATTAAACTGTGAGCTCCTGTTCACCAATCGCAGATTCTATAATTACCAAAAGTTTGGATACTGTTTCAATGTTACTGACAACTACCTTTATAGATAAATTCGTGTAAATTTGAGGGGAATCTCTTCCATGACGGGGAAAAATATTCCAGCATATGAAGTCTTAAGTTAACCCCACAAAATAAGTGCGACCCATGCCACTTCAAACATGATTGATTGGCAGCTTGTCACCTTCATTACCGCTTGCTCACACTGACAATTTATACAAATCAATTTCTCATAATAAACTTCAGTTACTCAACTATTTATTAGTGTACTAAGCCAGGGTCAAGAACAATTCATTTCTTCTATTCAATATCATGTTTCTAAATAACACTGCAGGCCTTTGTCTATTTCTGAGCGTGTGTGTAGTTATCACACCCTTGCGAAAGACCAGGACACTGACTACCACATCTAAATTCTTTCTGCCCAAACTTTTGCTTTTGTCAGGTGTGTCTTTCTAGCACACCAAGACTTTGTTTCAGCTTCATGCATTAGGTATGGGAGTGTGATAGCACACTTCAAATTCAAAAGCCTGTAACAGTCTGGAGAACATAGGATTTAGCTCCTCCTGCACCTCCAGCTGCTAAAGGATCACACTGCTGTGGCTATATAAACATGTAAACATAGGATTTAGCTCCTCCTGCGCCTCCAGCTGCTAAAGGATCACACTGCTGAGGCTATATAAACATGTAAACATAGGATTTAGCTCCTCCTGCACCTCCAACTGCTATAGGATCACACTGCTGAGGCTATATAAACATGTAAACATAGGATTTAGCGCCTCCTGCACCTCCAGCTGCTAAAGGATCACACTGCTGAGGCTATATAAACATGTAAACATAGGATTTAGATCCTCCTGCACCTCCAGCTGCGATAGGATCATATTGCTGCATCTATATAAACATGTAAACATAGGATTTAGATCCTCCTGCACCTCCAACTGCTATAGGATCACAATGCTGCGTCTATATAAACATGTAAACATAGGATTTAGCTCCTCCTGCGCCTCCAGCTGCTAAAGGATCACACTGCTGCGTCTATATAAACATGTAAACACGCTCTAGTAAATGTTTGCTGGAAATTGCTGGCTCAGCTAAAATTGTGACTTGCACACATGTAATATCCATCTAGACCATCCCAGATATGATCACCCTGTTTGAATTAATGCAGAAACTGTGCCTTTGTTATTGTTTTAGTGAATGTCATTGTAACAAACCACTTGTGTATTTACAGAGCATGGCTAAAGGGAAAAAAAAACAAATCCAGGCATATAAAGTAACTGTACAATTGTATCTCATATCCATCAGTACAGTGCCACATGAGAATGCCTGGCATTGCTTTGTACAACAGTTATCCTTCTTTGTCTTACTCCAACTCCTCAGAAATTTCATGAATCACCATAGCAACAGATCTACCCTAATTCTTCAACCTAAATGTCAACCACCTCTGCAAACCAATATTTTGAAACATTCCAAGAGAGAGAGCTATGGCGTATAGAGGGCTAATATGCACAGTTTCATGAAGCCTGCATCTTTACTGACACTAACTGATCATTTTAGCATCATTTTTATAATACATGTAACTGTATCCTTAAATTCCACTGAGAAAAGTGCTTTAGTGATTGAAAAGTTTGAAGATAAGCATTACATGTATCTAAAAAATACCCTATAACGAACAGCCTTCACACGTACCAGCAAATGTCTATGGGGGCACTAAATACACGTATACAGCTAATGAAAAATACCCCATAACAATCAGCCTTCACAGATAACAGCAAATGTCTATGGGGGCTATACATACATGTACACAGCTGATGAAAAATACCCCATAATAATCAGCCTTCACAGGTAACAGCAAATGTCTATGGGGGCACTACATACATGTACACAGCTGATGAAAAATACCCCATAACAAACAGCCTTCACAGGTACCAGCAAATGTCTATGGGGGCTATACATACATGCACACAGCTGATGAAAATCAATTAAAACATTTTAGATAATATTATATAATTTGAGAGCATTGTTTACACACAAATATATATTGAAGTTAATAATAAACAGAACATTGTGCGATAATCAACATGACGCAACAATGTCACCAACAAGATAACATGCAAATGAACAGAACTGGACATCATGCAATAATGAGCGTGCCATTATGCGATAATGAACTGAACCGGATAACATGCAATAATGGACAGGATATTAATTTATCTGATAATGAACAGGCCAATAAGCAGTGATGAATAACCAGAAGAAAAAAAGTCCTCACACATGATGAGCAAGAAATCACGCAATATAATGAACAGAACATCAGGTAATAATGAGCTAAACACTACACGATAATGAACTTGACATAACATGATGCTTCATGCAATAATGAAGTGAACAGAACTGTACACAGGTTATAATGAATATTGCATGGCACGATGTCGGCTAAATTCTTTCAAACAATTCTTATTGGACGAGCTCCTACGTTTTCAACGCGGCTCTCATTTCAAAAAATAGAATTTCTATTTACTGTCTGGCATTTGACAAGTTTCTGTCGTACCTGTTGCCTTAAATATGTTCATATAGAAAAATATATATACATGTTGTGACAAACATACAATCTCAGTTAATCTTTACCGATTTTTATTGACTACATAATCAACTGTATGTGATGTAATGTGCAAAAAGTAAATACTTGTCGAACATTCGAGGCGTACTTCATTAATAGATTTTTTGTTATCTTATAAATTTCAAGGTGTCATTTAATCTTGTTTGTGTATATTGCTTATTTTTGTTTTTTTTTCAATTCAGTTCATGCTGCTTCTTTAAAAATTCCTAAAATCTTTTTAAAAATGATGAAGAACTAGTAGAGTTAACATGTACACAGTACAAACATTGTTTGGGAGCTGATTTTAACCTGTCAACACATAAGCACTGATGTTCATGCAAACAAATGCAACCAGCTACGTGCGCCTTGGCATAAAACAGCCTTCAGGCATTTCCCTGATTATATCGGTCAATGAACATAAACAATGACAAACCCTGGGGACATCCAAACTGCTTGACAGTGCAATGCTCTGCTTCCAACATACCATTTCCATCCATGCCACCATTAAGGTATAAATTACAAAGCTTTTTGTTCAGGTAACGATATCTACCCACTAGAAATCCACCTACCACAAAGAACTGTTTTTACTTTATAATTTTATTATTATTATCATTATTCAAAGACTGCAGCAGCTGGAATATTATTCAAGAAATGTAAATCTGTATTTAATATTAAACTAAATCAGATTTTCCATGAGGATTTCTCTTAACTATAGTATCACTTTCACATTTAATACCCATGGAATCCATTCTTCACAAAAATAAGAATTAGATAATACAAATATAAGCCATCCTACCTGCCCAAGTTTTACAAAATTGAGCTTGATACCCCTAAACAAACAATTTTTCTTTTGGTTTATTAGAAGTAGGTTGATATTTTGATTCCCATGAGTCACAAACATGCACAGTCTTCTTTAAATTACATATTCTGTATATTTTGGTCTGAATATTTTCTTCCTTCATCTTCACTAGTTCCTGTCTATCTAGACTGACAGCAGCAGTGATTTCAGGAGAGTATAGGCATGATAGAGAGCAGAATGTGCACTGTGAGGAGTTTGGATGTTTTCCCACAAACATGATTCTTTGAACGGAAAATTGAGCTCCAGTGGAATACTATACATGTATGATGAGATGGGCCAAAGTGAAAGTGAAAGTGAAGTCAGCCCCAAGGTCTGTGATCAAACATCACAGGAGTTTGTATGGATTCTATTATGTTTGGCGCAAAACCATCAGCGTGTTTACATACTGCAAACTACTGGATTTTGGGGGGCGGGATTATGTGTTGATGGTTTCTTGATAGATTTGTGATAGCTAGAGATGTAGGTGGGGATTCACCACGCCAAAAGTAGCTACAGGTGGGCAAATCTCTCAAACTTAATAATGAAAGTGTCATGGTGTTACTATCATCAATAGTACAGTATGATCAGGCGTCAACATTCTTTCTCTCATTTTGTGAAAAAGCCTGGTTCAACAGGGTTTGGTTTCCAAACTTATAAATTACTAATGTATTATTGTATTATGTATTATTATTTTACATTATTTATTTATTTATTTGATTGGTGTTTCACTCCATCGTCAAAAATATTTCACTTATACGATGGCAGCCACATTATGGTGGGAGGAAACTGGACAGAGCCCTGGGAAAATCCACGACCATCCGCAGGTTGATAGAAGACCTTCCCGTGAAGAGGAAGCCAGCATGAGCTGGACTCACAGTGACCGCATTGGTGAGAGGCTCCTGGGTCATTACATTGTGCTTGCGTGCTTACCAACTGAGCCACCAAAGATTCTATTTTTACCTTAAGTGACACATTTTGCTTCACTCACATTATGAGGCCACTTGGGAGCTTTTTGTTAAATTTGATAAATTTCTTCTCAGAAATACTTATGTCTAGGCATCAAATGTATCATTTTAATGCTTTATGGGCTCTGAAAGTGAATTTTTAGTGGCAAAACTTTAGATGAAATACAGTATTTAATGTTTTTCAAGCTGATTGTCCAGTCAAAGCCTACAATGTACAGTAAGTATCCAAACCCGTCTGAAAAAAGTTTGACCCACAGCACTGTGTACAAGCAGTTAACATAGCAACCAAAGCAACATTATGCTTGCGGTGGTGGTCGCTAGGTTAGCTACATGCTAATCTGAGTGCTTTGTGAAACCAGCGTGTGATCCACTAAAATTATATTCTTATTATCTTTCTCTACATTGTCATTAGGGAAGAATTTTTTATATTAAATCAAGGTACTTTATGATTGAGAAGCACACTGATTTGACAATGTCATGACCATTTATCTTAACTGATTAATAAAAACATGTCTTGCAAAAACGAGCAAAACATGTCAGCACGAATTCTGCAAAAAGTCTCCACAAACAGTTCTTCCAGAATCAGTATTTCTCCGAAAAAAATGTGATCCTTAAAGATAAAACAATTCTTGAAATGGACAGGAATCTCATGGTAACTGCTGATGAAAACATGTTGCATGTTAAATTGTCCAGCTGGGAACCAACGGCAAACGCTTGTACATGATGACAGTTATATGTATTAAAGGGGTGGGATAAAAATGAAACAACAATCTGCACAGGAGTTTATCCAGAGTTATCTTCCCTTAGCTACCTCTTCACATGAAAACCTTTAGTTCCATCAGGGCCTTTGGGTTGGCGTACCACTGCATTATCAGAGATCTTCAACTCTTCCATGTTTGGTATCAAATGGCTTGGTCTGCAAAAAAAAACATTAAATGCAAAACTGTCAGCAGTGTAAGACTCAAATGTATCAGCAACCTAATCAGCATTAGTCAATAACAGCATGACCATTGCACAATTTAACACGTTTTGAAAATGTATTCTAAGATCCCTCCAATTCTGAAGTGAACTATACCACAAAATTTATCCAAATGTAACAGGTGCTTTGTCACCTTTTTCCCATCTCAACAAGCCTAACAACACATGAGTTCACAGTGTCATGGTTGGAATGGACATAAAGCCAATTGGTGCTGTTTTACAATTCAGTGAATGGGGACCGCTCACGTTGGCGATTCCTTCATGTTTGTGCAAAGAGCCAATTCTTGATCCTTTTTCGCATGTTTGCTGACAGAAACATGTGTTTTCAACATGTGGTTTACTTTTCAAAGGGTCCATAATGGCAAATCAAACCCTATGTGATTCTTGTCACGCGGACAAAGATTCTGGCAAAAAAACCGCGAATAATCAGTATTAACTACATGTACTTTGTCCTTTCAAAAACAAACTTCCTGAAAGTCTCAAAAGGGCTTTTCACCTTTCTGTTTGTGCTGGTGTGGCAGTGGCTCCCTCTACTGGTGCGTAGTCATTCTTATTGTACGCCGCACCTAATATCCTCTGCCTTGCTTCCGCATACTCAGCCTCTCTCTGCTCCAGACTTTTCATTGGCTTAGGAGCCTGCTGTCCACTGCAGAAACAGAAGATTATTATTCTTTATAAGGATCCTTTCGGGCAAATGTATTAAGAAAACAAAGGTAAACTCTCAGCATATGTAACCTTCCTTAAAAATTACACGTCATCTTGAACTCAGGCTACTCCCTACGTGAATGTCTGATGTTTAAAGATGCCCAGCCAGCACACTGACTGATTTACCGACATAAATAAATAAAATCTTTCTACAAAATTAGGAGACAATTATTTAATTACCAACATGGTCAGTTTTCTAAGTTTTATTCTAATATACCTCCAAAAACTTTAATACTAAAAGCAATGATGAGCAAAATGTGCTCAAATTGACAATCTATACACAGTTGCTGTCCTTGTCATGGATGCTGGGACAGTTCCATTTCGCTAACAAAATAGGGGGACTGGGTTGTGCTGTCAGAACATCCGTTTTCTTCCAAATCTGACAGCTCACATTTTCCGAGGAAAATGGCAAAATGAATTTACATATAATTGGTCAGGCAGTCAGGTTTAAAGGTGAATTATTTACCATAGCCGACATCATAAGGCCAATAATCACATATCCCTTGTATGAGATATAAAGAGCTGGCATGTAACAACAAGCATCTAGGCACTATATCTGCATAAGTGCAACATAGGCAACGATCCTCTTACTAGTCACCCCTCCAAAAGCAGCGAATTGCTGGTATTACAAGCAAGCGATGGGAGTGAACAGCTAATGCACGATGATGGCAGACATCTCCCGAAATGCAGAGCTCAGTACACAAGCCACTGTCTCTGTGCCACTGCAGCCACTGTTCTGAGGCATGCTGGTGTAGGAATACAAGGGATAATAATAACTGGCCACTGGAACGAGTCCAACCTTGGGAGTTACATACAGCTAAAGGCCATCTGAAGAACAGCGTTGCTATTTGAGCAGTGTTTTAAATTCAATCGTTCTTTCCTCCCAGTTGTCGGATGTGACTTGTGTCAGCGTGCCTGACTCGTGTCATGCTTGCTGACAGAAACATGTGTTTTCAACCCAAACACAGTGTAACCGAGTTGAAGAAGTTGTAGGCCTGAATCTGCCGAAATCAGCTCCACAGTCATAAAATTCTCACAATGCTACCATCTCAGGAAGCCCCTTCCATTTAACCTTCAATTGAATCCACAAGTTTCTCCACGAAATGAATCATTCACTTATGACAGCTTTTTCATTACTTTGCCCTAAAATCATCATTCCTCTGTCATCGAAAAAACTGTTATGTTTGAATTTAGAGCTCAAACTGACATGGAGAATTGCTGTTTGGAAATGTGCATTGATTGGTCAATTCCATTGGCAGGGACATGCTCAAAATACAACCTAGACCGTTACATATTAACATAAAGGAGAGATTGGTTGTTCTTGGTGTTATTTCTTCCCCTTAATGGTTCCATTATTTCATAATGGTATGTAAGAATAGAATAAAACGTAATTTGCCTTGTTCAAATCACTTACATAATGCACAGGAGATGGGAGTTTGAGAACTTGGGAAGCCTGTGGGTCACTGGTTCTTTCAGTCATTGGTAATAGGGTAAAAATACAAAACTCTGCAATCTATACATAGAAATTTCAGACTTACCTCCCTCTACTTGCATCTCCACCACCTGGTTCACGCTTCAAAATTTTTATCTGTGGCTGGAAAGCTGTTCTTCCGCTCTCTTCTTTGACTTGTATCCTACTACAATTCACATAAATAATCAAACCTAAAAAGTAAACATCAATTAAAGTGGTTCACAAGCAATAATTTTTGTTGTCTTTAGGTACTATAAACATTTCCTTATCTTTTTTCACATTACACTTTAAACAGTTTAAACTAGATTCCCAGCACAAGTACATGTCACCTACCACTCAAGTTATGGTTCAAATCCAGCTCTTCACCTATCAGATCCAGATCTGTCAGAAAGTTTTTTTACCCTGTATTCTTCATTTACCCATAAACCCAACCCATCACATAAGTAAAGTATTCTTGTGTACAGCATAAAATGTTGAACAAACAAATGAAGAATCAAAATTAAATGAAATATTCACAGGCAACTTTTGATTAAATAAATGAAACTGTTATTCACCTGTTTGTTTCCCTTTTCAAAACTTTAAAGGTATCAAGATGTTTGTCCAAGGCCTGAAGGAAAAATATCAACAATACAAATTTTACAGAAATATAGCAGATTTAGTTGAAGGAGTGGAGTACAAAGAAAAACATCATCAGAACATTATAGCTGCAACATTTGGCAAAAAGTTGACACTGTCACACTCGTCTGTAAAGTGTAAATGAAACATCTGGTTTTTACTTTTTAATTAATACAAAAGTGCAGTAGGATATGTACTAACAAATGAAAGTACAAAAAAGCTTCTCAGATTTGTTCTTAAGGCATAAAAATTAAACAGCACTTTTCTTCAGGCCTCAAAAGTCAGTCTGGAAATAAAGTAACGTTTAGTCGTGACAACAGCAGTAATAGCTGTCAGAACAACTCTGTGGGTAGCAGACTACGAATAGAGGAAGTGGGGCAGGGAGGCATTAAGCTGGTCTCATTTTCCCTGCAAGTTCATCAATGACATCATCTCCAGCAACTGATGAAAAACATGCACACAAATAAATGTGTTAAATAAATGTCATACTCAAAAAGATTTTTCCTGTATGTTTTTTGCTGCAATTTTTTCAACCTTTGATCTAGATTTACTTACTTAATTTTTATTTTTAATTCAACCTCATGAATATTTTGCTTGTACGACAGCGGGCAGAATATTAGTGGGAGGAAACTGGGCAGAGCTCAGGGGGAGCTGATAACCATCAGCGCAGGGTAATGGCTGACTTCTCACGTACGATCTGACAGGAAGCCAACATGAGCTGGACTCACATCGATAGCATTGATGAGGGGCTCCTTGGCGGGGGTTTGCCAGAATTGTGAAAGAGGTTGTCCGAACATCCCTTTTTAATACCATTTTGTGCTGAAGACAGGGTGTCCAGTTGGCACGAGTTTTCTTTTTCACCCTTCAAGGTGTATATATGTGTAAATATAACCTACATGTATAACAGTGACATTAAGTGCCTGTCCACATAGTGAGACTGTTGTAAAGACTAGGTTGTTTCACAATGAAAATCTGCGTGGATCAGCGACGAACAAAATAATCAACCTTGTATATTCTTCACAATGGTTCAGTGCCAAAATTAACTTTTATGTTTTAAAACAGCCATTTAAACTAAAGGGATGGAGTTTTTACTGTCTGATTTCAATCAGATCAACTCGACTGTTATGTGCCTCAACGGCGTTAAGATGTCGTTTATCCGTCTGCGGTATTTGTTTTCTCGGAGTATCTTTCCTTTCTTTGCTCGGCGTTTCCTCCGAGGCAGTCCACCACTCATGGTGATTTATTCAAATGGATGACAATCTCACAAAGACGACTAAATAAAGGCATACGGTCTTTTGTTAGTTTCTTAATAAAATCTGTTTTCAAGGCGAATAAAACATTAAATACCCACCCCACTATCTTCAAAGTCCTCCCAACTGTCAAACACTGCTTCTTCGGCCGCCATGCTGAAAAGTGTTTACCAATATGCGGTAGTCGTAAAAAGACCTTCGACAATACAATTTCCGAATTACAAACCTAACACAAGGATGGTTTGCGGACTGTTTGCTATGTGCACGATTAAAATCAATCTAGAAATATTCGTCTGTAAAAAAGCCTGTTCAGTGATATGAATTTTAACATTTCCGGTAATGAAGTAATCATCTGATGTAAGAAAAAAATAATCAGCGGTAAAAAGGCACATATGATAGAGATACAATCTGACAGCCAATTTTTTACCATAAATACTCTAAAATTTCTGATTCTTCTCTCCCAAAAGTGCCATAGATAGCATTTTGTCATGTCTGTTAAATCCAGGTTCTATCAAATCTTAGAAATCAGCGTTAACGCTGGTAATCTCTCAGCCGGCGATTGTCATTTAGCAATGTGAGAGACAGATAATGATCAACATTTTGTTTTTTAAACAATGGTGAATCCCCGGAGGAAAACCAGCGATCACGTGACTGGCTGTCTGTCGCTGGCAGTTATGGCCGTCCAGACAGAAGCTGGTGGACGCGTTTGAAGTTGCTTTGTTTTGCCGATTTCCCACCAGGATGTTGGGCCCGTCTATGTACGAATCAGATGGTAAGGAGTTTCTTACATCGCATAGATTATGGAAGACGCTACTTTCGAGCCACTGAGCCTGCATTTCGTGTACAAAAACCACAAGAAAATGTGACTGCATCTCGAAAACAAAGACGTGCTCCGAATTCCGTTTTCTTGATCAAGATTTATGATAATGCGTTGATGAATTTTGTACGGTTGAAGGGTTGCTTTGATTGTGAACGATCTGCACATAATTTACAGCTATGGCATGACAGGGTCAGTTTGAATGCATATGGCTGTGTAGATAGGGTTGTAATGTTGCAATACAAATACTAAACATTCAATAGTCTTGTCCTTTAGATTAGGGGCAAGGGGAGATAACCGTTTGCTTATAGTTACACAATTTGTAGAAGGTGTCTATAAACCTTGCTCAGAGAGGTTTTGTGAATTGAAAAATGATGAACATTGTTTATCCCACTTTTCACTTAATCTCACAATTTTTTTGTTTATGCTTCTTGTTCATTGTATTTCTGAGGTACTATGCTTGCCAAGCAGCTCAGAATGAATGTACACTGTGGGTGACACTTCTGACCTATCCGAACCTGAAATTTTAGGAGCCTGTTGAACCTGTAATTAAAGGACACACTAGACGGATTTTCGTGCTTGACTTGACGTATTTTGTGAATTTCTAAAAATCTGTTTTAGTGTGTCCGCGTCGGCTACAGCGTATTTTGCTGGTGATCTTGTCCGCCCCGAAATTCCCTTGCAGCAAACATGTCTGATGCTAGTGAAGAAATACACCGGCGATTTCAGTCTGTCCTTGTAGTGTGTCTGCTCCAACGAATTTCAAGCTGACCAATCAAAGAAAACAGAATTGTGTTTACCTGTGACATTTTGTTTGTGTCACATGATTTACTAAGTCACATGACATAACCCACTGACAACAATCAACGTCTGCAACTGTGCTGCGAATATCGTCAGCATAAGTTCATCCCTGAAAGCAAAAAAATCTGCCTAGTGCGTCCCAGGCTTTAATATCTATATTGACCAGTGCATTGTGATGTAGGTATTGTATAAAAACATGCCTCAGTGGCATGAATCTGTCTAGCATTGGAATATAAGCATTAATCATACCAGCTATCAACCAAAAGGTGAGGTCAATAATTGCAAGGCCATTTCCCAAAACAACATTGAACACAACACACATAAAGATAAGTCATCTCAGTGAAGCAGCACGAGAAAAAAGAGCGGTGGAAATCCGTCCTGCAAGAAGAAGGCATATTATTCGCACTCTGAGACTCTTTCATCGTCATATGACTGAAAAATTGTTAAGTACGATTCTTAAACCCTAAGCACTCACTTGCATTGATCACAAGTTATTTCTTTCTTAATAAGACCTGTTTAATTTATCTGTGGAGAAAGGTAAGCCATTTGAAATGACGTGATTTGATTGAAAATGTTGTTCACAGTGAGTAATAAGTATAGGTGAAATAGAGGGAAATTTTACAATTAGAAAAGCTGGCTTGCCTTATCTTGTCTTTCTCACCCCAAATAAACACAAGTGTATGCCATACACATCAATGGCAACTAATCTAGTATAAGTGATATATTCTTACTACTGTTTGTCTTGATTTCTTTGCTATAAGTGTAACGTTCCGTCTCATGTTTTCATGGTGCTCACACTTTCGTGTCAATATCCAGGGCCTAATCCAGCCCTTCTTAGTGTCCGATTACCGGACGCTGCCTTTCCCTCAAAGTGCCCTTTGCGTCAAAAAAAAAAAATAATAATAAATGAAAAAACGAAACAGCCCGAATTCATTATAAGACTCGGACTATCTACTTAGTCCCTAGGGCTAGCAATTCGCCACATTAGTTTTGGCGAATATAATTTCTGTGTGGTGAAAGCAAATTGGCGTCCCTTCGCCACAGTGGCGAAAGTAATGAATGCCTTTCAGCTTCTGTTGTTTAGGTTTAAAGTTCGTAAATTTATTCAAATGGCCAGGGAAGTCACTCTATATAATGGTTTGTTTTTTTTTTTAATGTTTACTGCATGAGTTGTTGAGTTGAACCGAACACTGACACAGGAAGAAACAGTACAAATTAAATCTAGGCACGGACAGAAGGATTTAGATATTTTGCCATAAATCCTACTGTATATATTAGATTCTCATTGACTGAATGATGTAAGTAAAATTCACTTTTCAAGTCTTGAAATACCATCATCATCGTCAGTAAAGATAGTACTGAAACTGATTAGAAAGTTTTTCCGTCTACAAATATACACATTAAATAGAGATAACCTTTCAAACCACTTCAAGTGTGCCGCGCAACACATTGGCCGGTATGTTTACCTCCCTGAGTAATATAATTTCATGCTGTTCATGTCTACGAATAAAAGAATTTCATTGTGTTTACTTGTTAGATTTGCTTCGTGATTTATATAAAGGTGAACTATCAGAATTTCCTTAAGTGATAAAAGTATTGTTTTGCAAAGTTTATAGATGTCGCTTTTGTTTTTACGTATTTTCATATGTTACACCCAGGTGCCATAACGTTGAAACGGAAACATTTGTTTCAAGACGTTCCAATCTGAGCTCAGCAGTATGACATCATAATACATGTACAGTAAACTTTTGCATTCCTATGTCACGCAACAGTAAGACACGACGTCATTCATACGTAGCTTTGACATGTGTAGGTCAACTGCTATGGCCTAAGCATGAAATATGCAGTTTTTTGCCACATTTTCTTAATTTTTGAGGGTAGAATAGACACCTTCGTCTTGGTGTTTGTTGTGTAACCCCGATATTGCTGAACTTTGTTTCGTACTTCGTCAAATCCTGAGAATGTGCCCTTGACTGGGTACGAAACAAGGTTCAGCGGTATCTGGTTACACAATAAACACCACAAGGGCAGTGGTCAACCCTTAAATATACAAGATTTTCCATCATCAGTGTGTTGAATGAATGTTAATTACCGTAAATTACAAAATTCCCAACCTTCACATGTTGTGTGTGTTTTAGAATCCATGTTAAGGTGAATATTTAAGCACATTAATATATAATCTTCATGGGTCTCCTACATGCCAGCTTTGTGGTGGCCTTGCTATCAAATCTAATTCTTTAATTATTATATGATGCACATACATTTAAGCTGTTATGTAAGATACAACAGTTATGGTCGTTCCCATACACGTATTCGCCTTGAGACTTATTTTGTCTTTTAGGTTTCTTCTGTCTTTTTACAGATTTGTAACAAGTAAGGTCTAGTGCTGAGTTCACATTTCAAGTGACGATGTCCGCAGATCAGCGACAAAATAATGGCGGGGGTGGACCACCTACCAACCATAACAACAACAACACAAATGCTAATAACAACAACAACAACAACAATGCTATGAATCCAGGAATGCCTGTTGGAATGCATGGCTTACAGCCTGGGATGGCGAGCATGCAGGCAAGTCTGCAAGCAGGTATGCCGGGAGCGATGCAGGGTATGCCCGCCAGTCTTCAGGCCAGCATGCAAAGTGGTATGCGGTCTCCTGTCTCTCAAGTTCAGCTGATCCACTCCCCACTGCCTGGCCCCCCGTATCTCTCACAGTTCCCCTACAACCAGCAACTCATGCTTCAGAATGCAGCTGTACAAGGTGAATAGGGAACATCTACCTCAGTTTCATAAATGGTTTCAGTTTTGCTTAATCATATCTATGTTTACTTGCAGGTATTGAATGCCACACCTAGCACATATGTACACATACCTAGTGCTTAGCCAGTAAGCCAGATGAATGTAATGTGCACGACCCCCGCTGGCGCTCGCCATTGTCGCCAATTGCAAATAAAAATTTGGATTGGCGATAAAATCAGGGAAATGGTGAAAGGGTTTGGTGACAAAATTATTTACTTTATTGAGGAGGTGGAAATGGCCACAGTGTGAAGACTCGCAATGCACATGGCCATGTGTTGTTCTTCTCTTTTCAAATGGATATAATGGGTTGGCGAACGTAATCAGAGTTTCGTATAAACCATGTGCGTTTATTTTATTTCATTTTATTTTTTAAGCAAGCATCATATCTGTTTTTTAAAATTATTTAAAAAAAGAAACGGTAGCAGAGCTTCCACTGGTGCTCACCATTGTCGCAGTATTAGAACAATTTTTTGAAATGGTGATAAAATTCGAAAATATGTGAATGTCTTTGGTGATGAATTTGTTTATCGAAGAAAATGTACAAACGTTATACACAAATTACCTGGTGAAGTTCTCCTAGTACTTTTCAGGCAGGAGAGTTTTCTGTGGTTTTATGCATATTTTCGCTATTTTTCTGATGAAAACAATCCATTTACTTTTATTTCAAACGGCTTCATTTCAGCGAAAAAAACAACATAGTTACAGCGATTTTAATTGACAGAAATCTACAAAGAGGGTTCAGCATTCTTAGAAGTTGACTTACATTAGATAACGCTTGAAAATTATTTTTGTTTACTAATGAATGAGAAACGTGGCATTTTTGGGGATGCCTTTCATAGCCAAATCTAAAGAAAAAAAATTAAATTAAAAAAAAAATAATTATTAAGGGAGATAAATATAGTGTTAGACATGTAAATGAAGCTATCTCTCTTGAAAAATTTAACCCTTCCACCCTTGAACTAAATTTATAAATTTATTTTGTAACAAAGTTTTCTGATAGAGGAAATTGCATTTTACTAGGACCCTACACATATTAATTGAAAATTTTTTTTCCAGAAAACAAAAACACTCTGCCATTATTTTGAGGGCAATTGTTCTAAATGTGGATAAACTCCAGATATAGCTTGAAGAGACCAAACAGATTCTAGCAGCTACACCAAGGCAGATAAAAATGAATTACAGATGGAGACCACTAAGAGTCATAGATACTGGTCCCATTCAGTCAGTTGAAGATCACAAAGATCAAGTCAAGGCTGCTAAGAGAGTATGGCTAAAGAAAAATTTTATTGGCTACAAAATCTGATGAGAGGCTAAAGCGACTGGTTAAAAAAAATACTGACCCAGAGGAAGCCCCGAATGTGTATAGTTTATTAAGTCTAATATACAATGGTTGAGATTCTACCATGTACAAGTATCTGGTAATCTCTAGTAGCATAAAAAAAAAAATTGCTCTACCATGGCCCTACATTTAAAACCTGAACACTTCATAAAAGATACATGCAGATGAATTAATCACTTTGAATAAATAGTGCAGTTGTATAGTAACATGTGTATAGTACATTTTCTCTGCCTTGTGGGATATGGACAAAGTGTCTGTTTAAAACTTGTGTATGGATTATCTCTATAAGAATGTTTTAGTGTCTTTGCATCATGTTATGTTAAATTGGTTTTTTCACACTTGCAGCGGCTATGCAGGCTCAGATGAGTCAGCAGTTGAACCTGGCCATGCAGGGCAGACCACCATCTGTTAGCCCAAAGAGCCCCAGTTTACCTGTGCTATCTCCAAGTCCTTCCGCCACACAGGTCAGTAGTGTAATACCCAAGTCCTTCAGCCAGAAAGAAAACCAACTTGAATGTATTTCCCATGTCTTTCAGCCCTACAGTTAAATTATGCAGTTTCCAAATCAGCGAACCAAAAAGGTATATAACTTCCGTAATTCTCCCAGCCTAAAATGTAATTCTAGTGCAACGTTATGACCCACGAACCTCCCATCAATGCGGCTGCTGTGAGTTCAAGTCCAGCTCATGCTGGCTTCCTCTCCAGGCGTACGTGGGAAGGTCTTCTAGCAACCTCTCCGGCCATACATGGGAAGGTCTTCCAGTCCTACAATCCTACGTTCACCGTTTTGAGGTCTGCATTGTACATTGTAACATTTGTACATAGCTTGTTTGGCATGGCCATAGATCGAGACAGAATTTGCAATTTATATGTTTGTAATAGTCATCGTCTGACTTATTACTTTCTCCAGTTTAATGCATGAGTATAGTTATAAATAGGGCCAATTACCCATTTGTGTCATCTTGCCGCTAACTCCTCCCGTGCAAAAGTTTATAACAGAAAGCGACGGAAACTTTACATCATTTACCGTAAGGTACATGTAGTTTCCAAGTCTACCTGCTGAACAGGTAAATAACATGATTTCCAGGTCTTTAAGCCCAAAACGTGCACGTAAATAATGTAATTCCCAAGAGGTAGGCTCTGTGGCAGACTGGTTAGCATGCTAGTGCAGCACATTGACTCAGGAGTCTTTTCCCAATGTGGCCTCTGTGAGATCAGTCCAACTCATGCCAGCAACCTGCAGATAGCTGTGGGTTTTCCGTGGGCACTGTCTGGTTTCTTCTTACCATAATGCTGGCATCACAAATTAATATATAGAAATTAATAAGTCTTTTAGCCCCAAAAAGAAAATGTAGTTTCCAAGTCTTCCGTCTTCGGGTAAAATAAGTTAAATCCCAAGACGAGTAATTTTAATGAGTACTTTTCCTTGCTTTTCGGTAATTTACTTACATGTACATGGAGGCAGGTAAATTCCCAAGACTTCCAGGTATTCGGTGTATGACTTCTTTCAGTGGTGTTTAGAAGATAGATAACATAATGAATATATGGATCACAACTTTTATTTATTCAGTGAGCGACATTTCGGTATAGGTACTAATACCATTACTAATATTAGTACTTAGTACTGAAACATTGCTCACTGAATAAATAGAAGTTGTGGTCCATATATTCGTTATGTTTTCCAGATATTCAGCTGAATAACTGAAACCATGTTTGAAATGGACTTGTTGAACATTTGATTTAGAGAAATCAATAAGGGTGTTTTGAGTTCGAGCTCTTTTGTCGTCAAAGGTAAAAACAGTCCTGGTGTGTCATGTGGCTTGTGAAAAATGTTAGGAAAACTTTGTTGACATTAATTTACCAATTATCTGTCTCACCATGTTCCAGGAGAACAAATGACACCCCTCTCCTTTAGGAAATTCTCAAGTTCAGCTCGTGTTCTCAATAGTTCAGCTTCTCAATTTTCTGTTACTTCTTCCAATAGGCCCAGATGAGTATGGCAGGCACCAGCACTTCTTCTTCCTCCTCTACCAGCACCTCTTCCCAGGGTGGCTCCAATGGGAGCAAGTCTCACACCAGTAAAGCAGGGTCAAACAGTAACCAGGCCCAGGTGGCAGCCATGATGGCAGGCAAGGCTACCATGATTCCCCGCCAAGCTCAGGCTGCACAGCCAATCGTTATTGGCCAGATTGGTGAGTACACTAGTCTGATTTCCATTTAATATTTTGTTATAGTTTTATATTGTTCATTTATGAAAGTTATCCTGTTTTAAGCATTTTTATTTTTTACTTCATGGATGTTAACATTTACGGAAATTTATGGGTATTTCTTACATTAGGAGAGTGCAATCACTGCCTGGCTCATTAAGATAAAAGCATTGTTCTCCCCTCAGTCAGTCTACCCCTGACCAGTCACATGCTCAAATCCATCTTACCCCCAGGCTCTGTGAACGTTCCTCCCACCATAATGCTGGGACCACAAATTAATAAATAAATAATTGGTAAGTCTTCTAGCCAAATAGGTAAATAATGTAGATTCCAAGTCTTCCAGCTTGAGGTAAATGGCCTAATGCCCAAGGTGAGTAAGTTATTTCTCTTGCCATTCAGTAACATGTACGTGTTTAAGTGGCTGCCATTGTATAAGTATTATTGTATCCAATAAATAAATAAATAAATCGTCTCCAGCTGTTGCTGATTTGGAGTTTAAAGTTAAGGTTTGTTGCAATAGGCAATAATGAAATGCAGCATGAGAAATCACGCAGTGATGTTTTTTGTTGTTTCTCTTTGCTTGAAGGTGTTGTTCCAGGACAGCCTGTGTCAACTGCTGGCTTCCTGCCACAGGGTTGTGATGTAAGTTAACCCATTATCAGTATGGTAACACTCCCTTTTAGCCCTGATAGCTGTACGTAAAAAATATTTAGAATTCCAGAACATGGGCTTCTCAGCTTAGTTTATGAGGGTTAAGGATCTACATATACCATATGTGTAACATCATTATTAAATTAAGCAGTGCTAAAACCAAGTGGAACCGCAATGATTGCAAGGTGTTGGTTCAAGCATATTCTGATCGCATTATTCAGTGTAGACCGGTAATATTATACTTTTTGTGAAGCCCTGAGAATAGCCAATCCGACCAATGTAGTTCTGTCTCCAGAATCAAATAAAAAATGTGCATAAACTGCACTAAAATTGCTCCTTTAAATGGTTCTATACTGCTTCAGCCTTCACAGTTAATCAACAGTCAGGCCCAACAGCTAAGACTGACCAGCCAGCAGCAGCTAGTGACCAGTACTGGTCAGATCATCACGTCCCAGCCCATGCTGACCAATCAGGCCGTGTTACAAGCCATGGCCAGTCTCCAGCAGCAGGGCATCCCTATCGCACATCAACCTTTGCTGGGGACTCAGACGCCATCTTTGATACCAGGCCAACCACTCTTCATCCGACCAGCAGGTCCTATGCAGCCTCAGCAGAACATGATGGCAGCTGCTGCTGCCAATGTTCAGAATATGAATGCTATGAAGGGCCAGAAGCCAGTGGACACGCCAACAAACCTGCAAACCAAACCTTCCAACAACCCTTCGGGGAAATCCCCTTCTGCTGGGCAAGGACGTAACCTGACTATTCTGCCATCGACGTCACGACCAGGTGTGTCAACCGCTCGGGTTAACCCAACCAGCATGCACTCTCTGAGTCAGGCGACGAAACTGAACATCCCGCAAGTGACCCCAAAGCTGAACAAAACCAAGGCTCGATCTCACAGCAGCAAAACTACATCAACTTCCACCAGCCAATCAAAAACAAACCCTACAAACAGTCAGGCAAAAACAGCAACCACATCAACCAGTTCAGCTAATGGCACCGTGGGCACTCCATCAAAGAGCCAATCGGGATCAGAATCTGATGCGTCTAAGAAAGCTTCCCCATCTACACCCCCTGCTGTTCCAGTCCCCAGACCAGCCGAGCTACCCAAAGAGAAAGTGCCCACTGCATCTGTGGCAGCGTCTAAATCCATCACTGAGAAAGTAGTGGAACAGGCAGCTGTTGATAAAGGCGCCCTACCTGCTGACAGAGAACAACAGGAAGAAGATATGGAGGTGGAGAAAGCACCGGAGCCAAAGAAGGATGTTGTTGTTGAAAAACAAAGGGCCATTGTGAAACCTCATATCCTGACCCATGTCATTGAGGGGTTTATCATTCAAGAGGGGCCCGAGCCTTTTCCGGTATGTACATATCGCACATTTCGCTGGCAGCTGGGGCCTCCATGGCTCAGTTGGTTAGGGCACTAGCGCAGAGTAATAACCCAGGAGTCTCTCACCAATGCGGTCGCTGTGAATTTCACTTATACGATGGCGTCCAGCTGATGCTGGCTTCCTCTCCAGCTGTACGTGGGCAGCTCTGCCAGCAACCTGCGGAAGGTCGTGGGTTTCCCCCAGGCTGTGCCCGGTTTCCACCCACCATAATGCTGGACACCATCGTATAAGTGAAATATTCTTGAGTACGGCATAAAACACCAATCAAATAAATAAATAAATGAATTGTGCTGGCAGTTTGAAACAGTCTAACAGTACTAATGTTTTACAGTTTTGTGTCCAATTTCTGTATTTTTGTTTTTTTTTTTTTTTTGCGCTCTGTTCGAAGAGTAATTTGTTACAAGTTATTAATTAAAGAGTATGCACATGTGCCTGTTATACGACAGCGGCCAGGCATTTCCAGTAGACATTACCCAATCTCCCATAATCTGTTTGATGTCGTATTTAGTTAGATCAAATCGAATGAGGTTACAATTCTCTCTCATTTATGATTTACCATCAACCTCTGGAGTCTTTTGTCTTGTATTACAAGGTAAATACATGTAGTTCTGCAAATGATATGGCCAGTGCTTGTAAATAATATACACATTATGAAGGACACTTCAAGCAGTACATAAATGATGTGTTTTACCAGCTTATGAAATGTGAAGGTAGAGCTTTATGGCCCTGTAACTACCACACTTACCCATTAGATGTGTGCCCCTAAAACTCCTTTACTAGGTTCAGAGGTCCTCACTGCTCACAGACTTTATTCCTCCAAAGCATAACAATGCCGAGGCCAAGGACTCTGAAGATGACCACTCGCCGTACGCTTTCCGTGACCCGACCCCAGAGGAAATGCTGAACAGACCCCAGGGAGGTAGGTCACCTGTCCCACCCCATGGTTATCGTAGTGTACTTGGTGTTTTGTCATGGATGTTCACTCACAGTGTATTAACATAGGTGTAGTCGCAGTCTTTATCAAAGTCCTATCTGGTACCATAGAAATGCAGACCTATTTTCACAGAATATATTTTACATGTATGAATTTTTTTTTTCCAGTGTTTTTGTTTTTAGAAAAATCTTAACTTGAAAGTTTTGTGAAAATGGGTCTGAGATTTATCGTGCACACTTGAGACCTTACATGACCACATACATCAAACTTCGGGTTCAGGAAGACTTGATTATACATGTAAATCTGAGTTTTCTTTCCCTCTGAGTTCATTCATATGTGAAACTTTCCTGGTAATGAGGAAGATTTGCTTCCTTGTTGTGAAGGGTTTCTGCTATCACTTCAGGCCAAACTTATTTTATTCGGTTTGATAGGGATGCATTAAACCTCTCCCAACTCTGGTCATACCTCAGGAAACACTTTGATTATCCAAGATCTAAATCTAAAGGCTCCAACACAAGTTAGCTCACAAAGAGGATATTGATGGCACGTGTCATTATTGATTAAACATGATGATTAGATAAGAGCAATACACATAATGCTTGACATGATCAGCAAAATATGTATCTGCTTATCGCAGACATGCACGCTGAAGAGAGCAATTTAAAAATTCCAGATTCTGTACATGTGTAAGAATTAGATGTCAACCTAGAAGAAAGTTTATCGATCTGTAGTTTTAACTACTTTGACTTTAGCAGTTTCTACTTAACTACCCAAAAAATCAAATAATGGAACAGGTCACACATGGTTATATCGGACAAAGGTATTATTAACACATGCAAAACCAGAAAAAAAAATCTTATTGTGTATGTCAACTACACTCCCTCTGATGGCTCATGGTTTAAACATGCTTTCACCACATTATGGCTGCAGTATTGCCAAATTGAAACCATATCCACTCATTTTGTCATTCACTGCTCCCAATCCTCATTCAGTCCCCCAGATTCCCTACCCTCTATTTCCCTTTGTCCCCGGTGGTAGCTAACGTACTCCAGTAACACTGTGCTTTCCTCAGCAGTGGAGGAGAGGGACCTACATATCCAGCCCGCCCCAGGCCCGCTCCCCACCCTAAAGTGTGAGTTCTGTGGCAAAGTCGCTAAGGCAGAGAAGTTCCGTTGCTCCAAGCGCTTCTGTTCCACAACCTGTGCAAAACGCTACAATGTTGGATGTTCGCGACGCCTGAGTCTCTTTAAGTCAAGTAGCTCTAAAGACAGTTCCGAGACTAAACATCTAGTGCGTAAGTACATGTGCTGGGAGCAGTTGTGGTACCCACTGGCAGCTTCTCACACTTGCTTCAGGTCTCACCCACATGTACCACCTTCACCCTAAAGCTCGATTCCCACTGTTCGTTGAAATCTTTAGGACTTTCAGTTTTGTTAAAAGGGTTTCAATACAATGAAAGTCCTTGAAAAAGAATTTGTCAACCTTTTCGCATATGAAACAACTTTCAGTGCAGTTTATGAACATTTTGAGACTAAACTACATTGTGGTTGCATTGGCCAATTTCAGGGCTTCCCTAAAAGTATAATGTTATCAGTTCACACATAATAATGCCTTCAGGATATGCTTAAATGTGCATAAACACCTTGCAAAGATGCGAAAAGGTTGAAGATTTACAGTACTTGGTTTTTCAATGTTATTTATATTGTCTTTGAAAATGGGCCAACAGATAAGCTACCAAGATAAGCTTCCTTGCAAAAGTTTATACTTTAACTAAATTATCATTTAAAGGACTGGTAAAGTGCAGTATACTGGGTCATTGGAAGTCTTTTAAAACACCCGCTAAAGCTGAATTGCTGATATCAGTGAATATTTGCCCATTTATGGACCTGTGCCATCGAGCACATAAATTGCTTGAAAACAGCTAAAGTACCTAAAAGCTCATGTATTCTGTTTGCAGGACTTCTGAATTGCCTTTTCCTTTTCACGTCATAAACGAAATTTAATGTATTCCACCTAAAATTTTAGCATTTTTCTTGCGACACATTTTCCTTGATTCCGACGGATTAATCCACCTTATAGGGCCACTTTACAGTTTGTTTTGTGAAGTTTGATTAATTTCTTATCAGAAAAACTGAAGTGTTGGCATCAAAAGTATCATTTGAAAGCCTTCATGTGCTTCTGAAAGTACGTGTTTACATGTCAAACCCTCGGTGGAAATACAGTATATTTTTTTGGACAGAAAAACAAATGGTACATGGTCATTTGTAATTGAATTCAAACTTTATGAATCCAGAAAGTGTTGAGTTGTCCTAGCATGTCTAGATATCACTACTGTGCCAAAATATAAAAAAGTATTACCTCTGACAAATCAAATTAAATTCACATGATGAGCATTTGTATGAATTCTGAAGGAATTTATAAAAATTATTGAATTTAAAATTTTGTCTCTAAAGTTCCCTGTTAATGTGCAGATTGTTCACAAAAATAGGATAACTTGTATCTCATATTTTGGGGGAGACATGTACTGAACGGTGAGACTGTGAAGAATTTGTTGAAGCTTTGTATATATTAGGTATCTATATGTAGGTATTCTCAGGAAACTCTTCAAAAATGTATGTACATACAATATAGATCTGTCTTTTCTTCTTTGCTGAACTATCTGTCTAGATGTACATCATCGTGCGTATAACGTATACAGCATAAGTATCTTGCAGATGTGTTGTGCATGTACACGTAGCTAGGCCTCTAACGTGAAGTAGAAAGCATTAAATGTAACAAGCTTTTGTTGTTGAAGTGTACGTGTACATATATATATATATATGTGTGTATGTGTGTGTGTATCTTTTTTGTGAGTACAGTAGTACATGTATATGAAAGCCTTCATTAAGTTATTAAGCCGTGCATTATGCAAATGCCGCATAAAGGGATACAGAATTGATTCTGATTGGCTATGCTCTGTCTAAGGTGAAATTTAGGTATGGCGCATTTATTCAAGCATGACCAAGTCTGTAGGAATTAACCCAGGAAATCGCATCTCCGCTGTCAGCCAATCGGCATCGATTTTGTATCCCTTTAAATGTACATGTATATGTCCAAACTGTCTTATGATAAATATGTGAAAATGTTAGATAAATTTGATTAACCTGGACACTTTAATCAGTCAACTAGACTTGCATTACCACATGTTTTCACAACACATAGAGGTATATATATATCAGGGGAGAGATTATATGGTTACTCAAACAGCATCTCAAATTATAGAGAAGGGAAAGGAAAGTCTAAAAATAATTTGATAAATGTACGTGCAGTTGAAAACATTTATTATTGGTAACACAATGCATTGAATGTAGCAAAATTGTGAGCACCTCACCTTGCCCTATGAACAAATTTAAATCACACAAGAACTGAACAAAAGTGAAATGTATGGCAGTTCATGGAGATGTTTTGATCGGGTCACAACATGCATATATGTACTTGTTAACTACCTGTTCCTTCAGAATTCACGCACACCTGTTCTTAGCTGTCTGTTGAATGAATTTATCTCCTTTCACGTATAGTGTACAGGTGTGTTGTTTGTGATACACTTGTACCTTTGGTTTCTAATTCTCCATTGTACATATGATAAGTCTGGGAGTTGGGTTGATATTCTCCATTCCCAATAACAACAGTCTGCATGCGTCCTTCAAAGCACCTGTAATCTCCATATTCGTGAATCTGGTGTGATGTGCGTTATAGTACCAACTTCTTCGCAAAGTTACGTTTATATGGTTTATAATAGAAAGCAAGTGCTACATTTTAGCCACATTACGTGTGCATTGTTATGCACATTTACACATACCTAAATACTTGCATGTACACTTGAACGTGTATGTGTATGATTATATTAGGTATTGTTTAACCCTGGATGTTGGAGACAGTGACTTGTATACATTGTGTGTAATAGTTTGTCAACTATGTGAAACCTGAACAAGGACAACAAATCATTGATCAGTTTTTGCAGCAAAAAATTCTCATTTCCAGAAGTTCTATTTATATATACATGAAAATGTGAATTTAGGTGGTTAGTCTTTTGCATATCATTAGTTTACGATGCAGTACAAAGGACTGTTGCATGATTTGACCCATTATTGCTTCCACATTTAGGGTACACATTTAGCATGGCATGATGAAAATGTACACATGTATTTCATTTGACAGTTAGCCACATATTGGAAATGTCTGCCAGTTATCTGTGCTGAAATGTGTTTGAGAACTTGGTCCTGCATGTGTCATACCATAGCCATGATTGTCTTTGGTAAAGAGTAATTTACATTGTGTCTAATTTGTTTCAAGATTCCAATATATACACTCTCAGGACTCCAAAGCTTTAAAACCAGAATTTGACTTAAAATTAGAATTTGACTGGGAAAAGAGAATTTGAACATGCCTGCTTTTTACAGGAAACTATGTTACCACATTCATTTAAGAGCTAGTTTGCAGTTATTTTATGATTTTTATTTGGCTCATACAATATTTTAACTGCTGTCTGAAGTTTCTACTATCTTTTGGTGCTCGGATCTCCCCAAAATAGATAAGGAAATGTTTTTTGATTATTTTGCCAAAATCGAAACTTTTTATATTAATAGGGCTCAAGCTGTATTTGAGATTTGTACAATATATAAGTACATAAGTACATATATGTTAACATAGACATCCATGCATATTGAACTAATGGGTCCGCCTGTGTGTGTGTCTGTATGTAGGGTCGGTGTCAATGCCTGCAGGCCGATGTATGAGGAAGAGGAAGCCAGCAGGACTGAGGATGAGGAAGAGCTGGAGGTCAGGACGCGGTGGTCGTATGAGTTTCAACAGTCTCAGCAGTCAGGTAAGGGGAGATTACTGTGGGCCTTCTACATACACCTTGTCATTTGCATCATCACAGGTTGTAAAACATGTAATAAAATCTTGAGTAGCACATTAAGTTGATTATACAGTGTCATCCAGACAGTGATGTTAGTGCTTATGTGGGGCTTATTTGAGATTTGAACTTTCCGTGTAAAAAGTTAGATAATCCAGGGTTGGAAAATGGCAGAGGGCAGTAACCTGGTAACTGCCTGAATCAGATACCTAATCGCAAGTTACTGGCTAAGGAATTTCCAAGCGTTTAGGGGACAGACTCATTTAGGACTCCTGCTTTTTTGCAATTGTCTGTGTGTTAGATTATAGATGTAATGTCTCTCAGCTATTGTGTGTCTGTGTAAAGCCATTGAGTATAATGGACCTAATGTCTCTCTGCTGTTGTAAAGTCCATTGAGTATTATGGACCTCGTGTCTCTTTCCTATTGTTTGTCTGTGTAAAGCCAATTGAGTATTATGGACCTAATACCTCTCTGCTAAGGTGTGTCTGTGTAAAGCCCATTGAGTATAATGGACCTAATGTCTCTCTGCTGTTGTAAAGTCCATTGAGTATTATGGACCTCGTGTCTCTCTGCTATTGTTTGTCTGTGTAAAGCCCATTGAGTATTATAGACCTAATGCCTCTCTGCTATTGTGTGACTGTGTAAAGCCATTGAGTATTATGGACCTAATGTCTATCTGCTACTGTGTGTCTGTGTAAAGCCTGTGAGTATAATAGACCCAATGCCTCTCTGCTATTGTGTGACTGTGTAAAGCCCATTGAGTATTATGGACCTAATGTCTATCTGCTACTGTGTGTCTGTGTAAAGCCTGTTGAGTATAATAGACCTAATGCCTCTCTGCTATTGTGTGACTGTGTAAAGCCCATTGAGTATTATAGAGACCTAATGCCTCTCTGCTATTGTGTGACTGTGTAAAGCCCATTGAGTATTATGGACCTAATGTCTATCTGCTACTGTGTGTCTGTGTAAAGCCTGCTGAGTATAATAGACCTAATGCCTCTCTGCTATTTTGTGTCTGTGTAAAGCCCATTGAGTATTATAGACCTAATGCCTCTCTGCTATTGTGTGACTGTGTAAAGCCCATTGAGTATTATAGAGACCTAATGCCTCTCTGCTATTGTGTGACTGTGTAAAGCCCATTGAGTATTATGGACCTAATGCCTCTCTGCTATTGTGTGACTGTGTAAAGCCCATTGAGTATTATGGACCTAATGTCTATCTGCTACTGTGTGTCTGTGTAAAGCCTGTTGAGTATAACAGACCTAATGCCTCTCTGCTATTTTGTGTCTGTGTAAAGCCCATTGAGTATTATAGACCTAATGCCTCTCTGCTATTGTGTGACTGTGTAAAGCCCATTGAGTATTATAGAGACCTAATGCCTCTCTGCTATTGTGTGACTGTGTAAAGCCCATTGAGTATTATAGACCTAATGCCTTTCTGCTATTGTGAGTCAGTTTACAGCCCCTGGAGGATAATAGACCAAAATGTCTTTCTGCTGTTTACAGCCCTTGGAGTGTAATAGACCAAAATGTCTTTCTGCTGTTTACAGCCCCTGGAGTGTAATAGACCAAAATGTCTTTCTGCTGTTTACAGCCCCTGGAGTGTAATAGACCAAAATGTCTTTCTGCTGTTTACAGCCCCTGGAGTGTAATAGGCTCAGATTATACTTCTCAGACTTGTATTATATGTCTGAGTAAAAAGCCTCTTTAGTATTATGGACCTAATTCTCTCTGCTGTCTGCTCTTTACAGCCTCTGGAGGATAACAGCTCATCGCGTAGTGAACACGAGAGTAGCTCTTCCGTGGGCTCTCCATCCCCTCCCCAGGAGTTTGAGATGGAGACAGATGAACCTAACCCTCAGTCAAACCCTTCCAAGTGGACAGTAAGGACTGGTTCTGTGCGTCTTGTACAAAGCAATCGTGCACTACCACGGCATCAAATATTTTTAGCATGTGTTACAATGGTAGTTACAGTCAACGTGACTTACAATCACTTTGTGAAAGAGGCCCGTGGAAATTATTTACTCCTGGTGTCAGTCTCATATGTAAACATAAATGTATCAAGTAGAAAGCTAGAGTTGAATTAAATTATCAGTTGTAAAGCAGTTTCCAATTCTGATGTAACCATAGAGAGGTTAGATAACAGACTGAATGAGGGAACAGTTTGGTTTGGTGGGAATCTTGTAAAACTCCCACCAGCCAGTAACCGTACAGTACAAAGATGTGAACTCGTGTTCTTTCCTTTATTATGTTACAATAATTGGTGTATGTGTAAAACATATACGAAGGACACGAGCACTGCAATGTCACAGAAGAAAACAACTCTGTTCTTCTGGGGTTAGGATCTTCTATGTAGCTCGTCTTCAAGACTCCAAGTTGAACACACGCTTTGGGCCAAATTGTTCCTTTGCATGATACACTTTGCAACAACAAGCCTTAATCTTACTTGACTCCAGTTGAAAACTGGTTCATGAAATCAATACCTAGAGCTTGTTTTACTTAGAGGTTATAATGCTGCGTCAGACGTAACTACCATGGTGACAAATCTACTATGGTGACGCATCTCTACAGTGTGTTATTATGACAGTTTAGTTTGGCATAAGTTACACCTTCTTTGGAAAACGGTCCCCCTGAGCTTTTAATAATCTGTTATGTTCAAGTATTAAAGTCGTGTGCTTCATGAATAGTTGCTAATGAATGTTATTTTTCTGGTTGGTTCTAAAGTTGTTTTTGTTTTCTTTTGACTTCAGGTACAAGACGTGTACGATTTCATTAACTCTATTACTGGTTGCGCTACATACGCTGAGGAGTTCAAGGCCCAGGAAATAGACGGGCAAGCACTGCTGTTGTTGAAAGAAGATCATTTAATGACAACGATGAACATGAAATTGGGGCCGGCCCTGAAAATCTGTGCTCGTATTAACTCTCTTAAGGATGATTATGTGTGAACAATTGTGTGTTAATCCTGTAGGTGTTGAACGTTTCTCTTAACTAGGTCACAGTTTTAGCAGATCTTCAACTTTGATGGATGGGTTGCCTCCCTTTTGTAACTCTGGTCCACTGTCTCGCCATACAACAGACCACCCTTCTAATTATTTTGAAACGTGATTGTTGTCATTAAAAAGAAAAAAGGCTGTTATTTGAAAATTTTAGAAAGAAGTCTATTGTGCATCTCAGTTAACCCTCTGGTGATCAGAGCAAGTTGGTATTTTCATGATGTAAAAATAATAGTTTGGATAAAATCTGTCAGTTGTCGAATCAGTTTGTAAATTTTGAAAAAATTTTGAAATTGAAAGAATGTCTTGCTCCACTTAACAAAGGTATTTTTTTTTGTTGAGCTTGACAATGGACTGTTGCATGTATCCTTTAGGCTACAGCAGCCTGTGGTCATGTTCATTGATGATGTTGTCATGTGTAGAATGTATGTGCTATTCTACATCATACATTGTCACACAAGGTGACTCTTGAGAGCATTTGTCGTGGTACATGTTTATGTAGGTCTGTGGATTGGTTTTAAACAAGAACGCATTAGAAGGAATTTCAGAGTGTATTCTGAAACATGTCGTTTTAATGTTAGGTTAACTTTCTAAGGTTTTGTCTGGAACAAAAAAAAATAAAGAACAGTTGACTGGTATTGTAAAGTGTTCGGTTTGCCGTTAATAGTTTGGACTACATTTCAAAAAGAATTTTACATGAATAGTTGTCTAATTGTTATGTTACATCCACTTCGTACATTTCATTGTCAAGCAAATCTAGCTTGGCTTATTACTGAAGATTGTAAGCATGGCTTATTGATGTGAGTAAGATTTTCGTACCAGATCATGTTTGTATGAATTTTTCCCCCCAGGTTGGTATTATTTTCGTAAGAGTAACATTTAGCAGGATGTTAGGTGCGATCGAGGTCCACATGAGCCAGTTTATTTCCCTCTTTAAGCATAAAACTTGACTTGCGAATAATTTACACCTGTGACAGAGATGCCTTTGCAAGATTAGGCTTGTCACCTTACATGTTAGATATTTAATTGAGTGCTCTTTTTATGTATTTTAGTGATATTTACACCCACACGCATTTATCGTTTGGTCATTTTTTATTATTGATTTGTGTACATGTTTTCTCATGTTGAGCACAAAAAGTATCGGAATATAATCAAACAAATGTCATTGTTCATTTACATGCATGAAAACCTCCTTTTTGTGTAACATATATGTTCCATGTGTTTGTAAATAAGTCATTTTTTAGAATACCCTTTTAAATACAGTTTCAGTTATGTTCAATATTTTGTGCCCTATTTCGCTGACAAGTATTAATATCTTATATTTCATGTGGCCAGTTTAGGTTTTCTTTTCTTTCATTGCAGTCGTCGTTTTTTTTCATCATCAGTTTATCATTAAAAGAATCAGTATCATATTCACACTTGTCAGATGCCATTAATTTGATTCTAGGACCCCTCCCCAAAAAAACTGCATAAGTCATTTCAAAGCGACAAGGAAGTGGAATGAAAAAGTGAAATATGAAAGAGGAACTATTAAAAGAAGAGAAAAAAACCACAGAACCTTAGTTATTTTGGAAGAGGAGTGGAATGAGAACGAACAGAAACAGCCATTTTGTCCTGATGTGTTGTTACATGTAACTCTAGAAATCAGCTATTAATCTGGAATAGGCCATGGGATACACCGTGTTGGAGAAATCGAAGGCCTCGTTACTCATTCCCCACATTTGTATGGCTAAGGGGCAAGACAATGCCCAAGTGACATCAGCGGAAACAGGTGGGTTCCCATGCCTGATGAGTTAAATTTGATTACATGTCGGCGCGTTCGATTTCTCAATGTAAGCAATTTTGTTTACTTCAAACTGTGATTTCTCGGTAAATATGCACAATCACAAAAATAGAGAGGTATGGTTTTTAAACTTCCTACAGGATACTTCACTGATGTATATATACATTTAGTGTAGTCTTGCCTTTTCTTTTAGACCACAGCCTTGCTGAAGTCAAATCTGGTAACCTGTGCCTGTACTGACTTCTTTCTGGCTTCTGAATTCACCCCTGACCCTAACACCTCCTATGACCCACCTCAAATCATTGTTTTAGTTCCAAACTGAGTGAAAGAGCCAACTTCAGTTCACAGAGTAATGAAGCAAAAATTTGATTGCACAAACTGCCGACCAGATGAGGGTACCTGTAGGTCTTCCATGCATATAAACTGTACCTCAGATCTAGTTTCTGCTGTTGATACGAAGAAAAATTTAAACAGTTTTCTAGGGTTTCTGTTGTTATGGTTTTCAGCTTGTCCGCAGCAAAATGAAGTTAAGAAAGACATAAACTACACTATGGCATGTAAAAAAAAAAAAGGTGTTGATTACAGAAAAGGCACTCACAAGTTTTGTGGAAACATTTATTTTGTCTTCATTCAGCGTGTTCCACAGAGTTTTTAGCTCGCCTGTACAAAGTAAGGCGAGGTATTGTGAGAGGGGACAAAAAGTGTCGGTGTCAGGTTAAGCTTTTTTTTTTTAGCTCCTGTATAATGGGCTGTCATACATGGGTGGAAGGTTAAACTTTTTCTTTTAGCTCCTGGGCTCTCATTCATTGATTGAAGGTCAAGCTTTTTCATTTAGCTCTCTAGTCAAACGTATAGTGTGTAAATGCACATTCTCGGATAGAAGGTTAAGCTTTTTTTTAGCTCTTGTATATTGGGCTATCATACATGGAATGAAGGTTAGGCTTTGTTTTTTTTGGCTCCCTATTCTGAGGTATGGTGTGTAAATGCACATTCTCAGATGGTAGGTTAAGCTATTTTGTTTTAGCTCTTGTTGATTAGAAAGTTTTGTTTTTTATATTTCTTAAGGGCCCACTAATGGAAGGTTGAACTGTTGTATTGGCTCTCGTTTTATAGGCTTTGTGAAAGTTTTTTAATGATTTTAATTGATAGACTTTCAATTCAAAAATTTACCAGTTGTATAAATTTCAATTTTTTTTCTGTAGTAAACACGTTCTTTAGAAATTAAGCCTCCATTTAAGGCCATCCATACAGTCAGTGACTGTTGTCAGTTGAGTATTTGTTCAGCCACTCAGAGGGCTACATTGGCCACTCAGAGTACAAGGATAGCCAATCATGGGAAGCGATTTGCATATCAATGACCACTCCAGAGAGTTGGTTGAACCACCCCATAATGAAATTTTTTTTTACTGCCATAGCTCAACACTGGTCGGCCATGAACAACGTTGGAATTGTTCATGGATTACCGCATGCAGTTCACAGTTTGCATATCAAAGGCCACTGCCTCAGTTTTGTGTACAAACTGGCCAGAATGATGTCTTTACCACCACAACACGTTACGGCTTTTATCTTTATTCTGATTCTATTGTCTAGTTGACCTCAACAGCAGGCGAGCTGGTGGGATTCTCTGAATGCGTTGTTGATTTGACATCCTCTTGTTCATTAGCATCACTGTTAAAAATTCTAAGTGCCATTGCATTGTATGTATTTACAAGAAGCACATTTTGACTGATTGTATTTGTATTATAATTTTATTTGTCTTGTAATTTTATTCAAAAGAGTAATTTGTAGGCTTTAAGTCAGACGAAAGTTTCTTGGTGACAGGCTGGTCTATTATTCATACTTGCAAGCACAACACTGCCTATATTAGGCCTACAAGGGGAAGGTAAAAAATTTGTGAACAGCCTAAAATCATAAGGGTTTATTTGAGCAGCTGGCCATGAGATTAACCCATGTGACATATGCATCTGCATGTAGGTTTCTTATCCTCCATCCATAGAAAAGGAAAGTTTTTCTCCAATCTACCCATGTTAAGGAAACCACCCACCATGGTGCTTTTGGAGAAGGGCTCAAATATAACGGCTTCACAACCATTGGCCCCATGTGTGCTGTAGGCCTGTTGGATTTCACCTGCTTTTTTTTTTTTTCCAGCGACACATTTTGCATGATTCTGATTGATTCATCCAACTTAAAGGGCCACTAAAGAATTTTTTGTTGATTAATTTTTTTGTCATAAAAAGTATCATTTTAAAGTCTATATACTTCTGAAGTGCGTTTTAACTGTCCAATCTTTATGTAAAACACAGTGTTTAACCTTCGAGAGGCGAGGTGGACTAGAGGCTGGCCTGACCAGTAATGTCAAACTACACGTACTATAGGTTTGTGAGAGTACAACTCTACTTGTATCAACTTCAACAGTGTTCTTCTTTAATAATTGATCCAGTCTTGTTATGTGAAAGGAAACTGAAGAAAGATAGAAAATACTATGTATTGTGCTATTGGGTTTAAAGTTTCTGTATTATATTGGTCACTGCTAATTATACTCTACAACAAATTTTATAATTTTGCGTTTGTCCTTTTTTCTCTGGTGCCTCTGGCTAACAGTGCTGTATGCTCATTGATGGAATATGAACAAAGGCAGGTGTATGGTGAGTTGAGAGGACTACAGGTCATGTACTGTAATGTAAAACGGGAATTTTCCCTCGGGATGATAGGACCGACACAAAAACACGAGTCTATCTGACAACATCCAAATCTCGCTGTACAGGGTGATTAACCTCAATGTGAATTTCACAGTTTTGTTTTTGCCATTTCCCTTTATATAAGATGCTTGCTGGCTTCCCAGTTTGGGAAACCTGCATTAACGGTCGTCACCTCATTAGATGAGCAATCTAAAGAGCTGTTTCAGGGCGTATCAGTTGTGTAAGACGAAATCATGCTTTAGAGCTAGTTATTAGAAAGACTTGTGCTCACTTGTCAGCCATGTCATTTTACATTCAGTTCAGCTTGTGAAGCGGGAGTTCACATTACATGAACTATGTCCCGTTTCAGGCAATCATGGCCCTTTGACCAATGATCTTGATTGGTTTACTGCTGTACACTAGAATATTTCACTCACATTGTAAGTTATAGTAGTCAGGCTTTAATAGTTACAGAAACTGGAATGAGCAAGGAATATCCACCTTTTCCAAGTGAGAATCTTTTACTGGTGACAGATGCATGTCACAGGAAAGTGGTCTTAAGTGAACTTCATGTAATACCACATCAAGGTTTTAAACACAAGAATGAAGTATATATCAACTGAAAGACCACTGAACACTGGAAAACAGTTTGATTTATTTTTTTTTAATTTTTCAAATCGAATTTGTTGAAAAATTTAAAACATCAGATTTTACAGAGGTCTGTAGTGACAAGAGGGTATCAGTGACATCACATCGATTTGTTTCTTGTATAGTTCATCTAGAGGTTCACAAAACTATGCAGATGACAATCTAGCAGCCTGTGTGTTCAGCTGCAAAGCGTGATGTGACGTCACTGGTCTCTAAAGGCCACCATAGAATCCAACGCTTCAAATGCATTTTACCAGGTTAAAAATATTAAAATCAAACTATTTTCAGGGACAATGGATAATAACACTTCATCTGACATACTGCATGCTAGTGTTTTCTGTGCCTTTATTAAACAGGCATCAGCTTATTGCCACCTGTGAACAGTGGAGGATAGGGAATTCAGATGCCCCCTAAAGATGCTGAGTAAAAGTGTCATTGACTTGGCTGTTAACTTTTAAAACTTGAGTGTGGGGTAAGCATGAGTAAATGTTGTGAAAGGGGATCTTCATGACCCTTCGCTGTTATGCACAGCCAGGTCGGATTTTCAAGATTTCAAAACCACATTTAATGTTTCACCACATAAAACTTTTTCAGACCCCCCAAAAAACTGTCACCTTTACAGTCCTGTGTGCTAACTGCAGGTGCTGAACAACAAGCTTGTTACGCAGCCTTTTTCGTAAAAATTAATTTTGTTCTGAACTGCGACATATGGCATTGTACAGGAATAATGCTGCTTATGAACAAGTTAATATGTCTACACATAGAAGTTGAATATTATGCATTAACAAGCATGAATGGTTTGGAGAAAGATAAAAACAGAACACTATAAATCAGAACTTACACTTCATGTAACAATTTTTTAATTTTTATTTTTATTTATTTATTTTTTTTTTTTTAGAAAAATGCACAGCCAGTGTAAATGTACTGCAACACTTTGAAACATTTTCAGGGAATGTTCACTGCAAATATAAACTGTAAGGCACAACCAAACTGGTGATGTAGTTATCACCCTCATCAATATCAAAATCCCCATAAACACAGTGCATAATAATGACCACCAGAGTTAAAATAACAGTATACACACAACCCCCGTGTATTTCTGTGTAACAATGTAACATCATTATGTACTACATAGCAAATTGTCCCAGCCCGGACTTGAACCATGACCAGAGGTATCACTGAAACTCCTCAACCTTTTGTGTATTACACCCTAGACAGTGTTCAAATTAGAACAGCTAATGTGATGTTTGTCCCTCCTTATATTTTATTATTTGCAGCTATATACATATAAAGCACTTGTAATAAATTTAAATCACAGCAAGACAACCGCAATACAGTACATGTATATCAAAAACATCAATAAACATCAAATATAAACAAATAAAGGGACTACATATGAACGTAATACAGCCCAAAACCAGATTATGAATTCAAAATGGCAGTGCACTGTAATGCTTGCTAGTACATGTACAGGCAAGGTAAGTGTCTCATTAAACGTGCTGCTAATTACAAGGAAATCTTAGAGGCAGGTGTGATGGTAGGTTGGAATGGGTTCATCAACGCGTCAGTCCCCAATGAAGGACAGGATGCAATTTCATCATGGTAAAGACTGAGGCAAAGATCGTCTTGCAGTTTAATACTTCACAAAGCTTGACATTCAGAAATCTATTGGACACACACGTCCAATAAACATAGACCTATAAGTAGAGGTGGCAGCCTTTTCCCCCTATACGGATTGTAGACGGATGCACTGATTTAAAGATTTAATTTTGTTCAGAAAAGTGACAAACCACATGTACCAACAGGAGTAGGTTTTCAGAGTACACGGTTGCAGTACGGGGAAGCTAGTGGTAATTTCCCTTTAGTTGAGTCAGTAGAGTGCTTTCTGGATTCAGGATCAGGCGATCAAAGTTCAAATGCTTGTGTGACACATAGAGTAAATCCTTCAACCATTACATCTGGGTTACAGTCAGTTTGAAGTCGTCACACTGAAAATCACGCTAAATCACACCAACCGGGGCCATGGACACATGCTGCAGGAAAAACACCTAAGCCCCTCCATATTTACAGAAACATAAAACGCTTCAGAAGACAGAAAAAAAAATAATGCACTTGTAACTGAGATAAATAAACATCATACAATATAACAAAATATAGTTCAACAAAAGTACCTCAAATCTACGTACATCCATATATGAATCAGAAATGGTCAGATCCCATCTTCATGTTAGCACCATTGCCATATCATTTACCCTTTCATCAACTCACTGAACAGTAAATCTGATATGTCTTGTAAATTTATTATGAAGTCAAACAGCAACCAAAATAAATCACCATGATTTAACTATCAAATATCAACTACTGACAGGCAAGATTTTCACCAGTAGGGGTAATTGCATGATCTACTAAAATGTCTTCACATTTTGCATTACAGTTGCTTGGGGTGTTTCACTCAAATAATTACTGCTCCCCATACTTGAGTTTGTTCATGACCTCTGACAACATTTGATTACACAAAGCAGCATACGGATTCATAGACACCACTTGTTGCTTGGCGAATTTTCCACCTAGATCGGCAGCCAGCTTGAAATCTTCTAAAGCACCATCACAATCACCTAAATGAACAAACCGTGGAAAGGAAATATGTATCTTTCTGTAACATGTAATTCAACTAAACAGATTTTGTGAAATGAATATCTGCATCAAATGGTTTCAAGGAAAATACAACAATGATAACATGAACTCCTTTCTCCAGCGCAAATATCAATATCATCTTAACTATCCTAAATAAACATACGCCACAAGAAACTTTACTGCATCAAAAGTTATCAGATCTGCTATGGTGCAACATAAATCTCTAATGAAATCAAATGGGTTGGCAAGCTGACTTCAGCTATCATGAAAAAGATTAAAAATTTGAGCAATTTGATTGGTTTATAAAAATACAACATCTTTTCAAAGTACATATTTAAGCCAAAATTCTCAAGTGTTTTCTTTACATATGGTGTCAAATGCCACCTTCAACACATCTCGACACTCGATGTCCATGCAGTTCACCTGAACTTAGCAAGTGTGGATGTACGTTCCAGTTGGAATGGAAGTTTTTCTGGTGCACATGCATGTACCTTGTGAGATGAAGACAACATTAAAGCTAAGCCTATTTTCCTACATTCCAGTTTCAATTTTGTCTGTCTGCTTGCACGACGTTATCAATATTACACTATTGTGCCTTACTGTCCTACTCACAGCAATGTCAAACCAGTTTCTATGCCAACATTCAGTGCTGCTTCACTGCGTAGCCATGCTGAGGAGACCACCGAGGACACCAGAAGTGACACCCATCTCAATCAAAGCACACAGACCCTGACCTGCCTGTACTTCACCTATCCCCATATCACTCCCCTAGTCACTGTCAAGTTTGGTTTTACTCAACTTGCAATCTACCTGCCAATTTGTAAATAGAAAATTATGAACACATGTTACCAAATTCTCAAAACATACCTTCTAGTTTCTTGATCAAAGCCCTCTGTGTCAAGGCCTGACAAGCTGTTTTTCCTCGTCCTTTACTCAGCTCGATTGCACGATTAAGGTCACAAAGGGCACCTGTGAAGACAGAATACTCTTATACACAAGTTTGTTTGTGCAACAATCAGTGTGATTTCAACAGGTGTCCAACGCACTACTTTCCTTTGTTACGGCAACTGCAAGCAAAGCATTATAAGACTTTCACAACAATCTTTGTACAGGCAAGGTACACAAAAGTTATCCATTGAATTTACCGGTTCTTTCAACTCATCTACCAGGTACGTAATATGAACAAGTAATGTTGGACCTGAACTTTCAACTCAGGAGCTACCTCGGTTTACCTGGAGGAACTTATCATTAGCCTTTTTCACAGGTCCCTCTTAGTGACAGGATGGCCACAATGTCAGCACAATTGATTGATTGATTATTTTTTTTTTTTTTTTTTTTTTTTTTTTTTTTTTTTTTTTTTTGATTGGTGTTTTACGCCGTACTCAAGAATATTTCACTTATACGACGGCGGCCAGCATTATGGTGGGTGGAAACCGGGCAGAGCCCGGGGGAAACCCACGACCATCCGCAGGTTGCTGGCAGACCTTCCCACGTACGGCCGGAGAGGAAGGCAGCATGAGCTGGTCTTGAACTCACAGCGACCGCATTGGTGAGAGGCTTCTGGGTCATTACGCTGCGCTAGCGCGCTAACCGACTGAGCCACGGAGGCCCCCAGCACAATTGAAGTCATAATTCATCACAATGATGACACTAAACATTACACTATACTGAGTTACTTGAATACACACCTTGTGTGTCGCCCTTCAGACGCAGGGCCTGAGCACGGTTGTTATACCCAGACGCCCGGTCTGACATGAGGTTAATGGCATTGTTGAATTTCTCCAGAGCAGCTGTCACATCCCCTTTCTCCGCAAGTTTTACACCTTCAATCTCCAAAGCTTTAGATTCTTTGACAACTGGAGAATCATCCTCGGTTTCTGAAATACATAATAATGAATTCACTTGATTTAGATAAACTGAACTTAATTTGATTTGTTCACAATTTAGGTCTCCATGAAAAATATGATTCACATTATGTTTTTACATTGTCAGTTTTTAATTGGGGCACGTTCTGACATTGATTTAAGGACATCCTTTATAAATTTATCAAACATAATCACAGGCCTACTGAGCAATCTATCTCCCTAATTTGTACAAGATGTGCACTAACAACAACACCACTGAACAACCCACCATATATTAAAGAATTTTAAAACCGCACACTCAAGAGACGATCTACATTTACTTACCACGTATGAAACAATTTTAAACATATCTCTATAGGTATATTGACAGAACTTCAGAAGTCAGAAAGCGATAAAAACGGAATCGGCAAGGGCAAATAGGCTAATCTTTTAGTATACCTAAAGACTCTTCCTCTTTTTCATCCTCATCGATGTAATTTGGCAAGTTTGGATTGAATATTCTTTCCAAAACAGCTTTATCGTGCAGCGAAATTTGCACGTCTTCTCTAGATGAAGCCATTTTGGTCGTGACAGTTGTAGTACCATAAAGTGGACTGATAAATACAAAATGTAAATTTTTGACTTGTGCATGAACCGAACAAGGGACTGGATTCGGCTGTCATAATATCAAAACAGCTCACATATGAAAACTATGTATGTGAATTTAACCTGTGACTTTCCATAAAGCAAAATGTGATTGACCTTTGAATACAAGGGGAACGCTTTCTTTTCTTTTATTCTCGGTGTGCATTAATTTAAGGGATTTCTTTCGTAGTTTTACGGTAACATCACGGTACCGATCACAAGTTACTTCCCTTGAAGCAATGGTACCCATCAGGACATCAGGACTCGTTGTTACTGGGATCTCTCTGAGGGGACTAAAGCTCCATGCTGAGACTGGTCACCGCTTATGTCAACCAAATATCAACTTTTGTTTTTATGTACATAGCTTTGTATACACAAGTACAGAATCGTTGGATAAGTCTTTATTGTATCCTGTATTCAACTTTGTAGTATTGATGTATGAAAGATATACCACTGTCACGCCAATCTCTTAGTCCTAAGTGAGTCTCTAAATACAGTAGCCCGCCAGGGCCAGCATCGGTTTTCGGTCAAGTTACGTTTGAAAGGCCGAAAGTGTTGATGCATCGGAACACGTAGAACTATAGGTGCAAACTCAAAAATAGTGTTTCTTAAGTGCAGCACATGTGGGGGTGGGGCTCAAATTAGCCCAAAACTAATTTTATCGGAGTGCGAGGATGAAATTTATTTTATATGTTCCTCATGACAATCTTAATTACCGGTACAACTTTTCCTTTGCAGCGTGGATTATTTTTTAAGATAATTACTGATAAATATCCTCAGTGAGAACTTGAACATTGTAGGAGGGCTTCCGCATTGTAACTCTCGATGCTGCGACATTCAAAAGATAGATGAGTTACATATATATTGCAGCTATTGATTTCCGTGATCGTCCGGTGGTGTCAAATACACCCAAAACTGCATAGGACACATATACTTTGACTAGTTATGAAAAACAAAAAGACCTTTCATAGTAGCACGGTTTCCGGGTATTTTGGGTTGATGTTGGCGACAACCAGTCCCAGTGTGGATAGTGTCGGTCCCAGAGTTGAAGGTACACTTCCCTAAAGTGTCTTTTCTGACTCGTACATTTTTTCTTGTCAGTCATGAGATCTGCAAATAACTTTTCTTCTTTCTTCATGTAAGGTATTAATTGCTGAATGTGCCTACGCAGTCGGAGAGAAATGAACCTTGAATGGAAGAGTTGCTCTGTCTTCGCACTACAAGATCTGGGTGTGTAATCTATTTTCACGACTTTAATTTCTCTTCTTGACGCGAGAAGCCAGGTACTTCAACAACAACAACGTCGACAACCTGTCAACTCATGAGCACCAGCGAAGACTGTCGTGGAAACGATGGAATGTAGCTGTGTATGATGTACATTGGCAAACCAGAATCTGGTAATTTGGATCATTATATTTGATTGTTTACTAGTTAAAGTCCTTCTCCAGTCCTTCTTGATGCCATAAAAAATGAAAGTGAGATATGCGTATAGCCTACGGTTTTCAGCTTGAATAGGTTAAATAGCTGATTTTGGTTTCATTTTAATGTTGTCATACCCCATAACCAAGTTAGCATGAGGGAGGTGGGGGTATGTTGGAATCACCCATCTGTCTGGCTGTCTGTAGACACGACTCCATCCATCTCCTCCCAAACTATTTCGCCGATTTTGATGAGACTTACCATACTTCTAGCCACTCTTCTGAACTTGTGCATGCTTAAGTTCAATGGCAGTCCAGTAATTATTTTCATCATTTTGGGTTGTGCTTTGAATTGTACTTAAAGTATATTTTTTCATTCAAAATATGATGAAGATGACATGCATGCGACATATAACCTACCCTACATAATTTGTTATTTGTTTATGTTCACATTAAGACATACATAATATACACCAAAGTTGTGTTGTAATGTTGATAACATGTTGCTTAAGCCTAATTGGCATTTCAAGGGGCTCGCGAGTTTATGCAGAGATCGGCAAGACAGGTAGGGGCTCATGCAAACTATCTTAGATAAAAGACGTTATTTTACGATAGTTACTAGATTGAAAACACATATGTCCATCAACTCAACAGAGCAGTTGACATTTAACATAATATCACATCTTTTAGCTGCGGTAGTATGCAAGATCCCCCACCTGTCTTGCGGATATCTGTGTGAACACGTGAGAATCCTGAAACACCAATTCGGCTTATTGAGTCATAACTTCATTGTTTGGGTGCCCATAAGAGTGCAGTACCAAGAGCTGATTGTAAGATTAAAATGCAGAGAGTTTCAGCAGACGCAATCGTCATCATAACTATTGTGGGTATATATGAAAAACATTGAATACTGGTATAAATGCAGATTACAAGCGTGAAAGATAAATACACAGATGTAGCTTGTATAAGTGATGCTGAGCAGTGCATTTTAACACTGTCTTGGCCAAGTAAGAGCTAAGATTAATGTTGGGATGTTAGGAAACAGGTCCTCTCTGTAAGTAACAGATCATGAAAGAAGGCGTTTTTGTCTGAAAATGATTATGAGAGAACACTAAATTTTCAGATTTTGTTCATATACTCGTACAGGGCTTCCGCTGGTGCTCGCCATTGTCGCCAATTGCAAATAAAAATTTGGATTGATGATAAAATCAGGGAAATGGTGAAAGGGTTTGGTGACAAAAGTATTTACTTGAGAATACATACTGGCTATTGAAGAGGTGGAAATGGTGACAGTACGAAGACTCACAGTGCACATGGCCATGTGTTGTTCTTCTCTTTTCAAACGGAAATAAATAAACGTAATCACAGTTTCGTATAAACCATGTGCATTTATTTTATTTTATTTTATTATTTTTAGCAAGCATTATATCTGTTTTTTTTTAATTATTTAAAAAAAGAAACGGTCGCAAATTTAGAACAATTTTTTGAAATGGTGATAAAATTCGAAAATATGCGAATGTTTTTGGTGATGAATTTATTTGCGTAAGAAAATGTACAAACCTTATACACAAATAACCTGGCGAAGTTACCCTAGTACTTTTCAAGCAGGAGAGTTTTCTGTGGTTTTATGCATATTTTCGCTAATTTTCTGATGAAAACAATCCATTTACTTCCATTTCAAGCGCCTTCATTTCAACGAAACAACCACAACATAGTCACGGCAATTTTAATTGACAGAAATCTACAAAGAGAGTTCAGCATTCTTGGAAGTTGACTTGCATTAGATAATGCTTGGAAATCATTTTTGTAGACTAATGAATCAGAATCACGGCATTTTGGGGGATGCCTTTCATAGCCAAATCTAAAGAAAAAAATTAAAATTAAAAAATATTAAGGGAGATAAATATAGGTAGTGTCAGACATGTAAATGAAGTTACCTCCGTTGAAATATTTAACCCTTCCACCCTTGAACTAAATTTATAAATTTATTTTGTAACAAAGTTTTCTGATAGAGGAAATTTCATTTTACTAGGACCCTACACAGATTAATTGAAAAAAGGTTTGATTTCTTTCAAAAAACAAAAACACTCTCCCATTATTTTGAGGGCAGTTGTTCTAAATGTGGTATGGGATAAACTCCAGATATAGCTGGAAGAGACCAAGCAGATTCTAGCAGCTATACCAAGGTAGATAAAACGAATTACAGATGGAGACCACCAAGAGTCATGGCTGCTGCTCCCATTCAATCAGTTGAAGATCACAAAGATTAAGTCAAGGCCGCTAAGAAAGTATGGCTAAAGAAAGATTGTACTGGCTACAAAATCTGATGAGAGGCTAAAGTGACTGGCTAAAAAAAATACTGACCCAGAGGAAGCCCTGTACGTATATAAGTGTGCCATTCTGCAATTAACCTCAGAATCATGATTGACTGAAAGGTTCTTTTTTGATCCAGAAATGGATGTCTAATAATACCCAAAGAAAAATACTAGACCACAGAAATCTGATCTATAACATACATGTACCACAAATTTATTTGTCACATTTTGCTTGTAAAAAGTATTTTGATCAATAAATTATTTGATTGGTTTCCTGAAAGCAAGGTAAACATGGTAATTTTCACAGTGTTATTGATGTATTTTTTCCAGAAATTAATTACCATAAGGATGGGAACAACTCTTTTTTTCCACAGATGATTTAAGAGTTGCAATTTGCTTTGTATCCTCTCAGTCATTTTCTCACTGGGAGATCTGCCTTTCACCATGGCCTGTTGAAACACTACTAATTACAAAAACATGACAAATGACATATTTCCGTGAAATCCAATTAGCCTTTCGAAAAATTGGTCAGCCAATGAGGCCCCTTTATAATAATCCTTTGTTTCACCATCATGATGTCAAAAAGTAAATGGACATTGCGCTGTTGTTGTAACAGGTTAGCTCAAAATAAATACATAGTCCTTTGGGGCAAGTACTAGCCCCAGAATATTGCTTGTGATATTGCTTGAAAGTCTGACAGTTCCTCACGTACATGTTCCTGCAGTCAGTGATGCGATGGCATACCCCAGAGTAAGGTGCTAAAATTTGTTTGCATTTTTTTTTTTTTTTTTTTTGCAAATCAGGAAATTGACAAAATGCATGAGCTATTCACCCAGGTGATAACCAAGAAAGACTTGTCAAAAGCCGGGGATTTGTTTTCATTGGACGATAAAGAGATCGAGGAGGACCTCTCTGAGGTGCTGGACAACATCCGTCTGATCGCGGAATCTGCAGATTACACCATCAGCGACAATGATCAGAGCGTCGTGGAGATCTGTATTACCAGAGTTACCACTGCTGTCAGGTAAGAGCGTGAGGGCTCTGAAACTTCACACGCTGAAGCATATTCTTCACCTCAGCTCTGTGACATATCTCAACTGCAAGCCTGATCACTGTTTCTAGGGGTGTATTCATGAGACATGAGACCATCTTCCAGTGCAATTAAAGGTCAGACAGAACACAGAAAGCTTTTTAAAACACAAAGGTCAAGATGAAATAACATATGAGCAGCTGGCACATGGTTGAAATGATGTCAGGCCTCATGGCAGGAAAGAAGCTGGCTCTGATTGGCTACAGGGTAACTTCCATGTACATACATAGACAGATTTACATTGGATAGAGTTTTAGAGCTGGATATACTTTTATCCTGCAGTCTTTTAACCAGGCTTGCAGTCCAGGCATGTCACTGAGTGGATGTAGACTACAGCTGGCTTGAGGCTGGGCAGAGGAGTAACCTGTCAGTATGACAATGTTGCCATGAATGCTTTAAGAGTATGCTATCTGACCTAGTAAGTAGTATATCTTTGTGTTTCTGTACAGATATTTTATTTTGTCCAATAGATGTGTGTTTGGTTTGCTGAATTGTTACTGTCATATCCTCTGTGAAATTTGCATGAACAGGGTTTAAAATTCTAAGGTTATCTGTCCTGAATTACTTTCATCATGTGCAAGTGGATCAAGCAGTGAGGTAGGTGAAGGGGTTTTCCTAGCTTGAGATGGTTACTATATGGAAAGCTAACAATGTGGTGCCATTTTTAGCTAAGAGGCTTTATAGAAATATGACCGATCACTCATGATAGAAATGAATTTCTGTATTTACCTAGAGATTCATTTGCTGTAAAAATGCATTTTTGTAATGGTCATAAAGCATTACTTTTGGTGCCGAAACCCATGTTTTTCCAGTAGGATATCATCATACCATCAAAATACATTCCAAACATCTTTTTTCAATGAATATTGAACTCTCGGAATCAGGCAACAAATATTAGTTCAAATAATTAAAATTTGCATTTCCGACGGCCCCAGTTGTTTTTTGGTTTTTTTGTTAAAATATCCTTGTTTTACTTGAAATGTCATAAGATTTTGTGGTATTTGAACCCTCGGGGTTCAAATTTGTTCTTTTAGGTATTCGGCTTCACTTACATGTAGCAGCAGTATGGTTACTACATTAAATAGCCATTAATTGGAATTCGACACTGCACATGGTATTTCCATCTGTGGTAACTTGTGGCAAAAACATTTTGACAGACTGAAAATACTAAATACAGTGTGTGATTTCAGAATATTGCAATTTTGTTAGCCATATAAAGCTGCTTCTGCTTCTGCTTCAAACTCCAAACTTCAAACACCAAACTTCAAACTCCACTGAGCGTTAATGTGGCCAGGATTACCTTGCTGTACATAGCTAGTATAGTTGAGCCCAGCCAGACACGGGAATGCAACTTATACAATATGTACATTGTGTTTGTTTATTTTTGTCTGTACAGAGAGACAGAAAGTGTGGAGAGACATGCGTCAGCCCTTGTCAGGCTCCTAGAGGTCTGTCTGGATCATAACCTCACCCCCACAACAAAGGATGAGGACACGCCCCACGCCAAGATAGCCTCGGATATCATGAGCTGTGTATTTCTGGTCAGTTGGCTTCCCACATAGAATCCCACACACATTTTGCAAAGCTGTCACAATGCTGACGTAATGATATATCTGTACACTACATGTTACTCCAGACAACTGTTGTAATTGTTTCATAAAGCGAGCTGTGACTTACTCTTTCCAACACTCAAGCTTAAATCTAAGATCCTCTTACTCATTGTAAACTTTGTTTATAAAAGTTTAGCACTGGCTGTAATTCATAATTTTTTTTGTGTTTAGCATGAAGTGAAATCCTGATCAAATGAAATGCTCGGTTGCAATGTATCGAGGAACCTGTTTAGAAGGACAGTTCTAGTCTCAGTCATTTATCCTATCACCTATGTTTATTAAGCTGTTACTGTTTGTTGTGGTACAGCACTACAGTAAGCGTCCTGTCATGGAGCGGACTTTGCCGACGGTTGTCCGCTTTCTGGCCTGTGAGAACAAGGAGCTGAGTCGTAACGTCTCCAGTTATCTTTCCCTGGCGGCCATAGACAACGCTGACCTACTGGCCAAACACATTCACCTCATCCTCTCTAGTATTCTCCTCGGTAAGTTTTCATGCCGATTGCATGGTTCAACATGCCATCAGAGTTAAGCGAACACTGGCCTGACTGACAGGGGGATGTATGCTCCTCGGTAAGTTTTCATGCCGATTGCATGGCTCAACATGCCAGCAGAGTTAAGCGAACACTGGCCTGACTGACAGGGGGATGTATGCTCCTCGGTAAGTTTTCATGCCGATTGCATGGCTCAGCATGCCAGCAGAATTAAATGAACACTGGCCTGACTGACAGGGGGATGTATTCTCCTCAGTAAGTTTTCATGCCGGTTGCATGGCTCAACATGCCATCAGAGTAAAGCGAACACTGGCCTGACTGACAGGGGGTTGTATTCCCCTTGGTAAGTTTTCATGCCGATTGCATGGCTCAACATGCCAGCAGAGTTAAGCGAACACTGGCCTGACTGACAGGGGGTTGTATTCCCCTTGGTAAGTTTTCATGCCCATTGCATGGCTCAACAAGCCATCAGAGTAAAGCGAACACTGGCCTGACTGACAGGGGGATGTATTCTCCTCGGTAAGTTTTCATGCCCATTGCATGGCTCAACATGCCATCAGAGTTAAGTGAATGCTGGCCTGACTGACAGGGGGATGTATTCTCCTCGGTAAGTTTTCATGCCCATTGCATGGCTCAACATGCCATCAGAGTTAAGTGAATGCTGGCCTGACTGACAGGGGGATGTATTCTCCTCAGTAAGTTTTCATGCCGGTTGCATGGCTCAGCATGCCAGCAGAGTAAAGCGAACACTGGCCTGACTGACAGGGGGATGTATGCTCCTCGGTAAGTTTTCATGCCCATTGCATGGCTCAACATGCCAGCAGAGTTAAGCGAACACTGGCCTGAATGACAGGGGGATGTATTCACCTTGGTACGTTTTCATGCCCATTGCATGGCTCAGCATGCCAGCAGAGTTAAATGAACATTGGCCTGACTGACAGGGGGATGTATTCTCCTCGGTAAGTTTTCATGCCCATTGCATGGCTCAACATGCCTGCAGAGTAAAGCAAACACTGGCCTGACTGACAGGGGGATGTATTAACATTTAATTCAGTTGCAAGTCACCCTACTTACATTTATAAACAGCCAGTCATCTAAAAGTGTGGCTTCTTCCATACATTTACGAGTAGATGAAAATAAGTCTTGGGACGGGTTGGTCAGGTTTTCCATGATTTACTTAACTGAACAGGGCCATGTCTAGAGCCATTTTAAGTTCAGGAACTTAAAGTTGCCTTAGGATTTAAAAATAATGTTGCTTTCTGTAAAGATTTTGTATTCAAGATAACAAAGAATGTTTTTTTTTTTTTGGCAAAATTTACCAAGTGTGTGATGTTGTTGTCGTAGGTAACCCATCTTTGACGAGAGTTCTTGTTTATCAGGTGTATTGTTGTTGTTGTTGTAGGTAATCCGTCCCTGACAAGAGTTCTGCCTCAGATCTTTACCCAGAACAAGGACCCTATTTTACAGCACCTCTCAGAGCTGGTGACTATCCTCTCCACCTGTGACATTGCCGAGCAAGTCAGCCTCTTTGAACTGTTCGCTCTTGTTACCAAGTTCAAACCCAAGGTAGGACAGGCCTGATTGTAGCATTAACATCAGCTTCTATAATTAGCCAAGTTCTTCACATGACTTAAAAACATGGCCAGGTGGGATCAGTACGATCTCTGAATTTACTATGACATACCCTCTGGATTGATCGCAGTGAGATATAACTGGGCAGTAGTGAAAAGAAACTCAAGTTCAAGACAAAGAATGTCCATATGATATATATAAACAATATAATTTTGAAGGTGAAAGATTGCAGATTATAATCTGCCTAACTTTTGACATGAGGCCTGTGAATCTTTGTATAAAATTTTAAGTTTTGCAAATAAAATATCAAAACAGCAATAAGGCCACAGCCATCATGCAGTTTGATTGAGCTATTGTAAAACTAAGAACAGCTGACTGTATTTGCAATACCATAGAATTTTTTGGCTGGAAATATACATATAAAGCACATACATTAGCAGTACGTATATATTTTGACCACACCTTTGATACAACAACAACATTGTGTTTATCCCAGTTGATGGAGCCGTATGTAGAGAAGCTATGTGAGTTCCTGTCTCACACACTCCTCACCCCTCTTGTGCTGATCGTCCTGGTGGATATAGCCATCGCAAACCCTGCCAGCATGGAGAGTCACCTCCCTTTGCTGAAACAGACAGTGGAGCAGCAGCCTACCACACTGACCCAAGTGGCACAGATTATAGGAGCAGTTGGAAACCTGAGTGAGGTTGGTATAATGTTGCATGTATTTTACCACAGTCCATCTGATGAATTTGACCAATAGCATTTTATAATAATGTCTTGATTTTTGAAATTGAATTAATTTACGTCTCACTTCTTGTAGCCCTTGCTGTGTCAGTGATATTTTAGTAAGTGATTTTGATACAGAATCATTACCAACACTTCTCAAATATATCATAATAATAAAATTTTATAAAATAAATGTTTATGTTGATGCATTTACAATCATTAAAGAAAATATGATAACGTAGCCTTCAGCATGGCCATTATTTTGAATAGTGATTAAATGGAATCCCCGCTTCACATTAAACTTTGATTTTCAGAAAATTGAAAGGAAATACACAATTTCGGATAAATACTATCAATTTATGACTATATTCTTGTTTGGTGTCACTTGTTATAATATATTAGATATGTCAGTTACAAAAATATTCTTCAAGCATCCGTCAAGTATTTGCACATATTGGGGACTTTGTATCCAATTAGCCAGTAGGGCCACACAAAATTACCTCCCTTGAGGTCACTTTCCCATGTAAGTGGTGCATATTTAGGGATGAGTTTTGGATAGGTGGGACATCTGAAATTATGTGCTTTGTCTTGATTCCACTTGAGTGCACTTTGATTTATGGAGTAGACAAAGAGAGGTCAGAATGAACTGATAAATTGCAGTTCAGACATTCATTTTCAAGTCTTTTTCCCCATAATTTGAAAGTAATTCCAATTTCTTTGTTTCTGTATTTTTCAGTCTCATGCAAAGGAAAGCTTGGAGTATCTGGTTGGTCAGTTGGCTTCCACAGAACATGCAATCCAGCCAATCGTCTTGCAGGAAATCAGAGCCCTATGTTTGACAAATCACAGCTTACTGGCCGAACACATTGCAGAGATCAACAAACTTGGACAGAATTGTGCAAGCTCGGTGCGAATTCTGGTAGAGCAGTTGAAAGACGACAACCAGAAATAGTATGTTTGGTGTTCCTTTCTCACATGTTTCTCACAAGTTAAAACTATGAAACTAACTCTTGTAGGAATTTGCATACATATGAAATTTTTATTTCAGACGGATTTTTGAGTATGTATTTGATTTGATTGATGGTTAAAACCATCCCGAATTTTTCCAGTTTACTAAGGTGGTCAGCTTATGAGTGGAGAAATCCAGAATGCCTGGAGTATAGCACCAACTTTGGCATGTCTGGCGAACTCGTCAGTTCGTAACACATATCATACTGATACAGATAAGCTTCATGCAAGACCGCACAGGAGGGCACCATTGGCAACTTAATGCCAGCAAATCCATGAGAAACGTGAGAACACGGCAGTAAGACATAGATTTTATACGCCATTCGAGATTTAATTTTGCAAGATTTCAGAAAGTTAAGATCCAGATTAGTCTGAAAATAAACGTATACAAGAATTATGTATGTGAATGTTTCGAATATGGAGACAGGAATGACAATTGTTTTCTTGATGCCAGTTCTATGGCTGTGATGTTTTTGGCAGGGAAGAAACGTTTATCTGATCTAAATAGGGTAGGCTAATATCATAAAAAAACAATACCCAATCCCACCTTCCCATGAAAGGCGAGAGGCAGAAGTTATCTGGACTGTAGTGATTTGTAACTTTTTATTGGTAAACAAGTCCCGAGAAACCAACATGATCTCTACAACAACAAAAACAACGACGTGAAGTATAGGTCAGATGAGAGACCATTAAACACTGTTCATAAAAATGGTTTGATCATTTTTTTTTTAGAATTTTTCAACCTTGTAAAATGCATTTGAAACTTTGGAGTCCGTAGTGGTTTTTTTCAGAGCATATTGGGACTACCAGGTTTTTGCCACTTGACACACATGCACTGCTAAATTCCTTCATTCAAAATGCATATAGATCTACAAATATAAGTCACTCGCTGAATGTACTTTGAAGCAAACTGTTTTTAAGCAAAAAATATGGATGTGACATCAGTGATACCATTTGAGTCACGACAGACTACGTTAAACATTGGTGTTTTAAAAGGATTTTACTCAGTCGAAAAACTTCTAAAACAAAAATAAATGAAACAGTTTTGCTGGACATTGTTTAGTGGTCTTTAATCTGATAGATTCATGTACTTGATTCTTTGCCTTTGAGTCTCTAGTGTGACAAAAAACTTACACATTTACCCCCAATTTAATAACTGTAATCTATATTTTAACACGGTCACACTATTAGTGTAACCTAATTTTCATAGTAACCATGGGCTGAAACGAATCGAACACTTAAAAACAAAAAAATAATACTACAATGTGTAATATTTAAGACGAATGTGTACACATAAACACAAAGGATGCACAAGTGTATGGACTAGATACACAAAGGCATGATGAAATGTCTCTCTGAAATTTGACAGCTTTACGTTTGAAATACATGAAGGTCTTTGTGATTTTTCAGTGCAAAGCCAGTATTGTGGACAGTCCTTGTATATCAGCTTAGCCACTGTCTAGTCAGTTATCTAATACAGTCCTCACTGTCCAGGGTAACACCTAGGTGCTAAAATTGGATCTGTTCTCAGTTATTTTGGAAGAGAATAGGCTGTATGCTCAGGTGAGCAATACCAGATGTTACCTGGTTAAAACTAGCAAAGGCCTGTCAGTCGGATCCAAGCTACTGGTGGCGGAGGGGAGAGAAAGGGATAGGGCAATTTACTCTGCAGGGGGTCAACAAGCGGTTGGACAGGTTAATTGCCTTGTGGAATGCAACACCCCTCTGGCTCTTGGACTCTGTAGTGGATCAAATCTGCACCCTTTAATCCTTTACCCCTTTATCCCTTTCCCAGTATGCTCACAGAGAGTTTCTCTCTTTCTGTTTTATTAACCTCCCTGGTGCTTCTTTACCATACGTCTATCTCCTACCCCACCACATCTGTGCTCCCCCCCTCCTATTCCCCCCTCCCATGCCACCCCCCCTCCCCCTTTGTTATGTAGATGCCCCACCCGCTGTCCCCTCCCTGACGAGCCCCTTAAGGCTGTATACTTTCCTGTCCAGACCATTCCCTCATTCCTGCTCTCCCCTCGGGTCTGTCAACATGCAGAGAGGACTGTGTAATATATGCCGGGGTGTGTTCAGATGTCAGCTGACATGTGACCATTGTGGCCTGTACAGGAATGATTTGTTTGGAAGGCAGCAGTATTACCCATATTACCCCAACACTTCTAAATGGTAAGAGACTTACCATCACATTTCTCAACAGAAAAAAAAACATCTGCGTTAAGTTTGATGAGTATGTGTCCAGTTTTAGCTAAATGATTCGTGCGTGTGTATGTGTCTATATATACAGTTTGTTTTTCTCTCCTTAACAAGAAAAGAAACTGATGTGACAGTGGTTTGGAATTCAATCAGGTGGCTAAGAAATTCTGTGCACACTGACTTCCTATTACTTCAGTTGATGAGTACAGTACAGATTGTCTCTGTGTTCCATCTAATAAATGGTGGCTACATGCTAAATAAATGTGCTGCATAACTGCAGCCAGTATTGTCTCGTCTGTCCATCTAAATCACTTGTCAGTTGCAGGATTTTAATGTTTGTAATTGGCTGCAACAGCAATCTGAAATTCATTTTCCATGGGTTGTTGAAGGTATGAAAAAGACACTGTTGCCATAAGTTGCCACAGTCCTGTGCAATTAGTTGTGATATTTGGGAGACATAAAAATGTTTTAAAAAAAAAAAATGTTTTATTTCACAAGACTTCATTGGTACACATTGGCTTTTGGTACACATTGTGTCTGTTGTGATGAAGTCATAAGTGACGCTAATGAGTTAGTGATAAGCATGTGTAGGATACTTTGCTACAGCAGATGCTTAAAGGCAAGGAACACGCTAGGATGGAGTACTTGTAAAATGAAATACCATTAAAAAGTGTTCGGAAAAATAGTTTGATTTATTTTTTTTTAGATTATATTTCAACCTAGTGAATGCATTTAAAACTTTGGATTCTGCTGTGGCCTTTTCTGGCACCATATATGGGACCAGTGACCAGTGTCACTTCAGCTTTTTACAACTTGACACACATAGATTTCTATATTACATCATTGAAACCTGCATCTTCATTTAGAGACATGAATGCATTCAACAAGTGGACCTTGAAACAAACTATTTCAAGCCAAAAATATTTGCTGTGACATCACTGATACCCTCTGGGTCCCAACAGACCACCATAGAATCCTATGTTTTAAATGCATTTTTGAATTAGTCGGTTTGAAAACTTACAAAAAAGTAAATCAAACTATTTCCCTGGACAGTGTTTAATGGTCTTTCATCTGATGAATACTTAATTTTGGTGTTTTCTTTGCCTTTAAAGAATACTGACACCAAACCATGGACTTTCCCACACCCCTAGATACTTACATGTATACAATAACTATGTTTTAAATGTATTTTAGACAATTAGAAAAATTATTTAAAAAACAAAGAGCATCTGATAAATACTTCATTTTAGTGTTTTCTTTGCCTTTAAAACACAAGCACAGATTCACATTAGGTGCAACATCCCACAAAAGGTCAACATCCTCTTGTACTCAGGCACCTAGTTAAGTGTGTATAGATAAAATATCTGACCAACAGAAAGAGTGACACATTGTCGCCGCCAAAAATTTGCAGGTACGTTTAAGATTGGACAATAGTTTGTGGTCACTTAACCAGCTTATAGCCTTGTGTCTTTATTATAATGACATATGCCACTGAACCGAGAATCCCAAATCATGGTTAGTTTTACTGAAAATAACTGTTCGCGTTTGTTTTGTCACAGTTCAGGGGAGAAGGAAATGCGATCTGTGTCCAGCCAAACAGAAGGAAACGTGACGATCATCACAGTGGGAAATCCCCCAAACAACTCTTATGTCAGCGGTACATCTGGTGTCAAATCGTCCAACGTGCCTAGTGGAAGTCTACGCTCCAGTGAGCAGAGCCTTGCCAGGTCTGGCAAGGTGTCAAATTCAGCAAGAACATCAGGGTATAATTACTAACTGGATTTCACGCATAGTTTCTCATGGTGCTAAGAAAGAACATCAGAGGCAGTAATTTACTAGGAGAATTGTTTGCTTTGAAATTTAACTCATTTCAGCTAATTTCAAGTCCTCATCATTTTTATGTGCATGACTTAAAGCAAAAGTGACAGTTACATATGTGTGTGGAATTATCTTCACGAATTCATGAGTTGCCAGTCAAATACAGAACTTGAAGTTTTCGATGTAAATTTGAGGCAGTTTTCAATATCAGCTGTCTTTCTTGTGTCTCTTTCTTATAGACAATTGTGAATTGGATAATTTGCACTCTTTTCCTAGTTTTGAATGTCACACTGCCCATTCATTTCCCCCCAGAGCCAGCACTCCTAACTTCAAATCTCAGGCTGAAAGGTCAAGCAGCCCGACCTCTGAGAAAGGCTCTATGACTGGCAGTGTCAGCAACAACACCACAATCTTAACACCCTTACCTGTGGTAAGTGAATATCAGGGGAAAGAATATTTCAAATTCAGAGAAGTAATTATGTAGAATATGGTCATTTGCGTGTTAAATGATTCATGAAAAGTGACTCTAAAATGAAGATTATGGTTACTCAGGAAATTTTTCATTAATTTTTCTTTTGTGGGGCATATTTTAAGATATGTAAAATTGTCAGTAAGAAATTAAAACCATGCATTTCGTGTTTCCTTTAAGCCCTTCCCTCTGGTCGGGTCAGGGTATGTAAACATGACAACATTTTGTTTGTTCTTAAGTGACATTTCAGTGAAGGTACTAAATCTGTTATCAAACATAACGATTATACCATAATTAACATGAAATACATGTACATTGAGCGAATGACTGCTGTCGGGCACGTTCGTGTGTGTAAAGAGACAGGAACATACTTGAAATTGTTATCCATATGGCTTTGCCTTGTTATTTTCACTAAAATGCCACTAAAAGGAATCATATTAAATAATGCACTGATAGGAGATACGTTTTCGTATTTTTCATTGAGCAGTTTGCTTTACAAGTTTCACTTACATACATGCATCTTGTTACGTTTTTAGTTTGCCTTGTGTTACGTAGTAAAAAAGAATTCAACAAAACTGTCAGTTATAAGATGAAATCTCAGTCAAACCTGAAACTCTTTGAATCTTTTGACTTTATTCAAAGATCAGTTGACATTTAGGATATATTTATTAAATAAAGGCTTTTGTCGGACAACTGTGCCTCATAGCTATTATATTGTGTTCAAATCTCAGAGGCATTGCAAAAGGAGGTCTGAATGAGAAGCTTATGCAGTCACTTCTTATATACGAAATACCTACTTATTACTGTGTTCAAAATTTAATGATTATTGCATTGAGGTATTACTTGGTTTTAATCTGGTAAGATTTGGAAAAACAGGTTCATTAATTAATCCAACTTCCCACAGAGCCCCCCCCCCCTCCCCCCCCCCCACACACACCTCAGAGGTTAAAACAAAACCCTTCCTCATGTTAAGTTAAAACTTACTGATGAATTTCTGTGTAAGCATGGATTAATTTCAAAGAATGATTGGGCAGGTATAGACATGGGGGTGAGGGTAATGTGGTCTTAGTGGGGTTGGGGTGGGATTGAGTTAGGTATTTAAAGTAGATCCTCAGTGCTGCACCTTCCAAACTGCTGATAAATAGTTTGATATCCCCTGAAGTGATTCCGATTAGTTAAAATGTAGAAAAACGGCAGGATTTGGTGATCAAACATCAGAAAATCTACTCCTTTACAATGGAGCTAGCGTTGACCTTGTGATGTCACAGCGCTACATTCGCTACGGGCGTCTGAGCCTTCGCTATGTGTACAACACAGAGAACAGGAGACAATCGCTATACTTTTACAGCTAATTTCAAGATTATTCCATATCCAGGAGTGGCTTGCATCTCCAATAACACGAGGCTGAATACTGTAAAGTTACATACATGAGCTAAAAATGCCACAGATTGAGAAAATATGGACCAGACATTAAAAACGCCCTTTGATTTACGGGGGTTGTTAGGGATCTCCGTTAAAGCACAGTGTATGTGATATGTGAGCAGTTGTTTCTATAATTACTACAATCAAGCCGTTAATTGTTAGTTTGTGTGATAATGATTTATCATTCCAGAAATCAAATGTTTCTTCAAATTTTTGTTTGATTTAATGTTAGGCGTGTTTGGACACCTGTTAACAGATGGTGTAATATACTAATTGGATTAAATGCAAATTTATGGATATTTTTGCATGTGTTGCGTGAATGAAATATGAGATAAATTGGTCAATTCAGTAGTTTCTTCCTGTTTCACTTCAACTAACCTGGATGACCTAAAAAAAATGGATTTTTGGAAGTCAATAAATGTCATAAAATAGTACTTTTCATGCTAACACTTTTTTTCTCTGTAAAATATTGGCCGAAAGTCCAAATACACCCCAAAAAATCATTCTAAAATCAATGGAACCTTGCCGCCGTGGTATATTTATTTATTTATTTTTATATATTTATTTATTATGGTGGGTGGAAACCAGGCAGAGCCCGGGGAAAACCCACGACCATCCTCAGGTTGCGGGCAGACCTTCCCACATATGGGAGCCAGTATGAGCTAGACTTGAACTCACAGCGACCGCATTGGTGCTGCCGTGGTATAAGGGAAATATTCTTGAGTATGGCAGATAAATATCAGTCAGATAAATGAATAAATCAATGGAACCTTCATAATCATGAAAAATGACCAACTTAGCCATGGACGAAATTTCAGGTCATTTAGGGTATTATTACTGAAGTATACTTTGCATCTCTGTTAAATGACTACTTATTTTTCCAACCATACAGATAGAAGCTAATAGCCAGAGGGACACCATACAGTTGTTCTGTGAAAAACACCTGAGTAAGATCAAGAGTTACATCAATACCGTGTCTGCCAGGATACCTCTTCCAGCCAAGTGCTGCGTCGTCAGTAAGTGATTCAGAGACCACTTGCATAACAGATTCACTGATAGTGATTGTGGTTAGCAATGCAGCAATACTTGTTTTACGAGTTCACTGAGACTAAAAAATTAAAAAACACAATAAAACCAAAAATCCACCTCTTTATTTTTGTCGGATCTTAATATTTTTGTGCTTTTTTGATTTTTCAAGGCTTTCTGATGTGAATGTGTCTTTAAGTGTAAAAATTCCATACATTCTACATTTCCCACAGATTGGGTGATTTTTTATTTTTAGTTTTTGATTCCCTCTTCCTACATTGGGAAAAGATTCATTTTGGCTGTAAACCAGAAATTCTAATTGCTGTGGCCTTGCACAATTTAGTTGTGGGATATTTATGTGACTTTTACTGGTTTTTCTAACTATAAACTTCAGCTTAAACTGAAAAAAGCTGAGAAATTTTAAACCACTGGTATGTACTTGTAGAGTTAGCTACTCTTTCACAGCGTGTGTGGGCTTATGTTTAGCCGTGGACAGGGAGTCTGTGAGGTTCCCTCATCTCCACTGTTCACAGAACATTGGTTGTGGGGGGAATCATTTGGCTGTTCAGATGGTCTTACACGAAGTTCATCAGAGATCATTTACCTTCAGTAATATGGGCTAATGGGTTAAAATGTATTTGTCACACCAGTTCATTATGGGGGTTTTAATACTTTCAGCACTCTGGCTTCCTCCATATGTAAAACTGAGTATCATTGTATAACTGAAAAACTTGAGTATGTTGATAAATGCCGACCACATCAATAAATAAGTATATGTATATTCACCCATTGTTTTTTTTTTTTTTATTTCAGATGGTCGACACAAGCGTTATGTGAAGCTCAATTTCCTGTGTGTCAAACAAGGTGACCAGTGTCTGTACAGTCAGATCTACTTTTCAATGGATACTAAAAATCCAAAGACTTGGATACATTTAATGTTCTTAGCCATACAGGTAAGCTATTGCTCTGACAAGTTTGTGAAATATATCATTATCAGTATGGATCTTCTGACAATACTGTATTTCACCTAAGGGTTAGCATTTTTCAGCCTGGTGTGTTTAGCTTGATTCTCATTTAATCTTCTACCTTTCAGGATCACTTAAGAGTTACTTCTTGTAGTTTGATTGATTTGAAAAATTTCAGTGTTGAGCTCAAAAGTGTCATTTTAAGGGCGTTTGTGTGCTTCTGAAAGTACTATTTATAAACCAGACTTCAGGTGAAATTCAGTATTTTGACCTGTGGTATTGGGCTGTTCTATGTCCATTCTCTTGTTGGGTCATGTCAATGACAGAGGACTTAAGACAATTTTGATACCTCGAGAGAAGCATAAATGTGAAGGCCCAGTAATTTATTTATTTATTCGATTGGTGTTTTACGCCGTACTCAAAGACTATTTCACTTATTCGACGGCGGCCAGCATTATGGTGGGTGGAAACCGGACAGAGCCCGGAAGAAAACCACGACCATCCGCAGGTTGCTGGCAGACCTTCCCACATACAGCCGAAGAGGAAGCCAGCATGAGCTGGGCTTGAACTCACAGCGACCGTAAAGGCCCAGTAATGGTAGACTCACTGTTTGTGCACTGGTGCTATGGGTTCATCTTTTGTGGTGCATTGAGCATGATGTTCCATCGAACCTGTTGTTCTTATGTGCATGGTTTTCCAATGAGCCTGGTGTTCCATTGAGCATGATGTTCCATTTGAACCTGTTGTTCTTATGTGCATGGTGTTCAAATGAGCATGATGTTCCATGGAACATGATTATCCATTGAGCATGATGTTCCATTGAACCTGGTGTTCTTATGTGCATGGTGTTCCAATGACCCTGGTGTTCCCTTGAGCATGATGTTCCATTTGAAGCTGTTGTTCTTATGTGCATGGTGTTCCAATGAGCCTGGTGTTCCATTGAGCATGATGTTCCATTGAGCATGATGTTCCATTGAATCTGGTGTTCTTATGTGCATGGTGTTTCATTGAGCTTGATGTTCCATTGAACCTGGTGTTCTTATGTGCATGGTGTTCCAATGAGCCTGGTGTTCCATTGAACATGATTTTCCATTGAGCATGATGTTCCATTGAACCTGGTGTTCTTATGTGCATGGTGTTCCAATGAGCCTGGTTTTCCAGTTTTCCATTGAGCATGATGTTCCATTGAGCATAATGTTCCATTGAACCTGGTCTTCTTATGTGCATGGTTTTCCAATGAGCCTGGTGTTCCATTGAGCATGATGTTCCATTGAACCTGGTGTTCTTATGTGCATGGTGTTCCAATGAGCCTGGTGTTCCATGGAGCATGATGTTCCATTGAGCATGATGTTCCATTGAACCTGGTGTTCACAATTCCATTGTATGGCTGAAATAACTGAAAATATTGTTAATTCGACTAAGCCAAAAAAAAAAATGGTTTAATGTATTTTTAAAAATCAAGTTGTCCTTTTTTAGTATCAGTGAAGTATCTAACAGAGCCTGTCAAACAATGAGTCTCTTCTCTTACCCTGTTTTCACACAGAATTTTTTGAAGACATTCACATTATTTCACATCACATTATTTGTATGAAAATAGATATGTATTAAAAAAACTTCTGATTATTGGGTTAATAACAACGTTCCAACTTACATTGTACATTCTAATGTGAAAGAAACCATGCTTTGATGTACATTTTTTGACAGAATGTTGTAAACCGGTAAATCAGAAGTTCAGCCATATACAAAAGGTGGAGTGTTACACTGCCTTACTGTTAAAATGTCTCTTAAAGAATGTATGTGGAACACACACATCAGCTTTTAGTTGGAGACACAAATGGGCAAGAGTTACCAAATTTGCTATAATTTGACATTATTTCTTTCGCATAAGTATTCATTTTGCTTATCTGTTGCAGTCTCGGGCATCCACAGCACTGAGTACTCAGGACCCAGCTGTTAGCTCACTGCGGGCATGCTGGGATGCCTTGAGGATGGAGAGAACCAGCAGTAACTTCCTCACCCTCGTCACATCAGCGTTTCCATCTCAAAAGGTCTGTTGCTCCTAGCCAATCAACATTTAGCATGTAGTATGACACAGACCCCCAGAATGATCAGTTTCACAAGGTTAGGTGTAGCCAGTGTGTTAAGTCAAGGCTTTATGGGACGATGAAATATGATGAAGTTTAAAAAAAAGGAACAAGGAGGAAACTGAAGATCTTGTCACCAGGCTCAAAGTGATTTTTTGGGAGGGGGAGTATCCAGTGCACATAGGAAGACATGATAGATACACAGTATCTAGAGCCTGCCTGCTCCAGGGAGCTCATCTTGATATGACGAAACTATTATTGAAGGCTCAACCCCCACCCCATCCTCCTCAACACCCAGAACTTTTTCAAGACAGAATGTGGTGTAAAATGTCAAAATTGAGATTAAATTGTCTGAAATCAGGACAACGAGTGATAAATCCACCCATAAATAATTCTTTGTTGAGCTTAAGACAGCCTTATCATGGTTAACGGAAAGGAGTAAGATTTTCTGGAAGCATTGATACAGAAATTAAGGAAAGATAATCCTACCAAAGTCCTGAAGAAGATTTTAATTTAGGGCCCTTTTTGGAGGGCTGGTTGAGTTGCACTCAAGAAACATATAATTACTGATGGCCTTACCTGTGTTTACTTCATTGTCTGATTGTTTCGCTGTGTATAGGACCAGGACTTGCTGATACAGGAGCTGCACAGTGTCCGATATTTTGATGTGTTCGAGTTCAACGCCCCTGAGAAGGTGTGGGCTTGTTTCATGTGTAACCACCCTGACAAAGTGTCAAGTCTCCTCCAGGATGGGTTCCCTGTTATAGCGGTAGGTCACCCATACAGTTAGTTCTTACGTTCAGAAATAATTACTTTAGCCCATATTTTTGGTCAGGAGTTTTGTCAGTTCAAAGGTGGTATGTTGTAAACTGGCACTCACCTGTGACTCGAGCGATTTGTAAATGATACGATATGTCCCACAACACTGCATGAAAGGGCACTTCCGCTACATGTAAGTAAATCATGATGTTTTATGCAGTAGTGTCACTTCATAGAGCGCAGTCTGATAGCAACGCGTTTGATTGGATAAAATTCTCAAGATGGCTGCCTCCATTCACACCAGCCGTTTGAGGAGTATTTTCATTTTGTTTTACATGTTATTCAGTGAAATTTTATTAAAATAATACAGGATATACTTTTAAGAAAGCTTGAATATCCAACTTGAAGGCTTGAAAATCCCCCCAGTTTGAAATATGTGTCAGCTACATGCAGGTGCTGTCTTGTCCTTAAAGTAAACCTTTTAATATTGTTGAGAAAAATTTAGTGGAAAGGTGTGGAAAATCATTGGTAGTATTTTCGGATATTTGCAAATGAATGATGTCAAATTTTACCACCAGGGCCAACTAAAGGAGAAGAAAGGACGATGGAAATTCCTTAAGCGATGGAAGACTCGCTACTTCACTCTGTCAGGAGCTCATATCACCTACAGCAAAAGTGATTCAGTGAGTAGGCCTACCTTTATATTTAACTTCTGTAGTTTCTGTGACTTCTACAGCAAAGGCAAAAGAGTAAATATTTATAGGAAGGAAATGTGTTGTTTGTGGTGCCTTGGTGAGCCTTGAATTGCATTTGTTGGGCTGTTGGCATGCAAGTCTTACACCAACTTGCAAAATATCAGTTGTTTACAAGAGGCCCTCCCATTTTCTGTTGCCCATAAAACTGACTGTCTTTAAGCTGTAGTATCATGTACAGTTTTGATAATTGTAACCCTAAGACCTATAGAAATATTGTTATAAAACCCCATAGTTGGCCAAGCTATGTCCCCACATGCTGTTGTCTTACCAACTGTTGTTACCATGGCAGGGTTTCCACACCCTTGCCTCTAATCGATCCAGCCTTTTTCAACATTCCAGAGGAAAGAAACTCTTCCCGTTGCCAAAATCCAGAGCGTCAAAGCAGTGCGAAAGGGCATTCGGGACATCCCACGGGCCTTTGAAATCTTTACAGCTGATCAGACTTACATCTTTAAGGCCAAAGACAGAAAAAATGCTGAACAATGGGTGCAGTGTTTGCATATTGCTGTGGCCAGGACTCAGAAACAGGAAAAACAAAGGACACAGAGCGTCAAAGTGGGACGCCCCCGTGTGGGCATAAGTGACACTAAATTGTAACACTGCTTCCAGTGTAGTCCTTGTAGTTGATGTGACAGTGGCGACAGCAGCTAAAATGGCTATCACTCGGCATGGTATGAGACTCTGCTGTTGGGTTATGGTGTCCAATTATAAACTTTCCTCATATTCACAATTTGTGTTTTAGTAACTTTTTTTTGTAAGTTGTGCTTGTTATGCTTATATAGTCCTGAAGACAATATGGGTTTATGAAAATAGTTGCGAAAAATTGAGTGATTGTGTTTTCTGAAGTAGGGCCTGGACACTAATCCCACAAGCAATGTTGGTGCTATAGACGTCACTTCATGCTAGGGCGGTACAATATCATCATGACAGTGAAATGTGTCATGATGTCAGTAAAACCCATCGTCACAGTGACAGTCGGTCATCATGGCTGTCAAAGTCTGTCATCAAAGTGTGAAACAAGAGGCCGGTTCCATTGCTGTGGTTAATTCATCCGTAGTGAAACCATACAACATGTAGGCTATTGTAACCATAACATCTGCTACCATCAGCTTGTGGGCTTACATGTACTACGAGGCTGTTATCTGCTAGTATGAGTAGGGCAGCTACAAAACTTTACATTGAATCACTTTTTCCACATCTAGTGGTTATTCTAGTCCAAACTGGAGTGGGTGTTTGTCTTCATCTTTATGCAGTAGTCTTTTGGACCAACCTCCAAACAGGTATCACCCCAGCACAAAAATAAATTTTTTTTTTTTTTTTTCAAATATACATGTATCATGGGAAGCCATAGACATGTAAAACATATTATACATGTTGGATCCAAATTGTTTTGAATGGAAAAGAAATCTGCTGAATGATTTTTGTGCCTGTTTAGTAGACATTGATGATGTATTTATTGGTTGAGAGACTTGAGCAGAGTATTATAGTGAAACTTCATGGTAGAGAAGCTTTAGATGTTCTGTATGAAGTTGAGAATCTCAAATGGACCAATTTAGAGATATTTTATTATATACTGTATATACAGCAGAGGTATTATATTATAATATTAGTGTATTTTGTTAGACCGCTTGAGCCCATTAGAGTATTATACACCACAAGGTATTGAAGTTCTAAACACATTAAATTTTCCTCCTGAAACATTCCAGAATACTGTAAATGACTATATTTGTTCTTACTTTTAAGAGAGCTTCAAGAGAGTATCTAGATCATATAGATATTCTGAGGTCAACTCGTACCATACGGATGTGGGCAACATAGTGTATAATTGTTGACATGTTTAGCAAATGGCATATAGATGAGTGAGCTGAGATCTTGGTTTGACAGATTAAAAAAAAAATGTAAGAGTATGTATCTGTCATGTAAGTGGTCAATTTCCTGAACAGAGTTTGTGGACTCCAAAGCCTGAGTAATACGTTTTAATGCTATGTCTGACTCCCAGTTCCTGTAAACACTTAAAGTGACATTGCAGCAAAGTGTTTTAAAGGCAATATGGTTTTGTTTCTGTTGTTTTTTTTATGCGAGGGGGTGGGGAGATGGAAAATTAAACACATCATTTATGCAAAAATAATTTTTAGGTATACAAATGCTGTGATATGGAGTCTGGTTAAGATATTTGTCTTACGAATAGGCAACGATATTGACTTCAAACACTTTTAACTGTTATGGCAAGCATGCTGGAACGGCAGGAGATGTTGTGATATATACCATTACACAAACCTATTTTTGTTCAGTTTCTATTGTATTAACATAGGGATATTTGAAGAAACACACTCAGTGTTGCTGTATCAGTGTAAACTCAATCACATGTTTGAAAAAGTTTATTTTGGATCAGCCTTTCTTGAAATCTTTAATGCTGACTAGAGCTTTCTTACATTAACCCGAATAAAACTTTGATATAGGAATATTTTGTGAAACCTTGGATTATTGGCTGAGTCATGCCTTGGTTTTAACCTTTCTGCTAAGATAAGTACATGTACCTCAAGATTCGATTAATTTGAATCACCAGAGTCTTCTCTATGTTGTACTTTTAAAGTTTTTTTGTACTTGTTACATTTAAGGTTTTTTTGTTCCTGTTACATTTAAAGCTTATTGTTCCTGTTACATTTAAAGCTTATTGTACCTGTTACATTTAAGGTTTTTTGTACCTGTTACATTTAAAGCTTTTTGTACTTGTAACAAATGAAGATTTCTGTAACTGTTACATCTGAAATTCCTGTGATGGGTACATTTAAAGTAATTCATGCCTAGCATACATGTATTTAAAATTTTAGATGTTTTCTTCTCTTGATAGATGCATATTTCTAAGTTTTCTGTACCCTGTATGATGGTTGACATGCATGTATATGGTAAAAGAGAGTTAAAGAGATATGGACTTCAGCGTTACCTATGGATATATATTCATGAAGTACACTCAGAAGCCCTCATCTCAAATGATATCCTTTGAGATAGAATTCCTGACTAAAGCTGCTTTATTTACCTGCAGTGACAATCTGCAAGTCGTGTGTGAAGTGCATTAGTGACTGTCCAAAGGTTGGTGGCTTACTTCAGGCACTTTGGTGACCAGCCATAAGCTGACCGCCATCATATCAGTGAATATGTGATGTTAAACAACAAGCAAATAAACAAATAAAGTTAACAAACCATGTTAAACTCTAACATGGTTAAAGTATTTGTGCAGCCTTTGAACGAAAAACAGAAATATTAGGCCTTAGGTGGATGTCAGTAGTATCCTCACTTAATGATGTTTACCTTTTTTTCCTTTTTGGCGTTTTCATGCGTTTTTGTTCGTATTTAATGTGGTATATTTTGAGCTGGTCTCGATACACTAGAATTGTTGTAACGTTTCGTTTTAATGCACTTAAGCATATCTATATTTAAATCACATTGCATCATTCACGTGGAATCACAGAACCAATCATCATTAGGCTTGAGGAATATACGTCACAAATCATTATCATTGGTAATACGGACGGTAAATGCCAGTATATTGCGGGCTTTTCCTAACATCTTCTCATCTTAGGTTCGCTCTTTGCCATTCTCTGTTGCTTTAGACTGCAATTTACCCTTATCACCCGTAACTCACCCAGTGTAGTATTTTGGTGCGGTGCATTATCATTTATTGTGTGGTAATGTAAGTAATTTTTAGATATACATGTCTTGCCTGTTAAGTGTGTAATATGTATGAATTTCTGTCAAAATTTGGACGAAGATATGTGAAACAGTTATCGTTTTTGCCGTGATAGTATTGTAGGCGAAAAATTAAGGTGTAATTTTTGATGAATGCATTTAAAATGGCATTTAAATTAAGATAACAGTTGCTTTTTTTATGGAATCGCAGACTGGGTTGATGAAGATTTTAGATGTCTGGTGTAGATGCTCAATTAAGAATGGTTTGTACTTGGTTTGCCGAATCTTTGTAGTTACAGGACTTCAGGACCAATAAGCCTTATTACTTTTTGCTGGTCTTGTAGTGATCTCAATCATCTTTGAGCATATAGTGTAATTCTAGACTGGCGAGGTCTACTAAAGTACCTAATTCTTCTTAAGCCAAGGAGCTAGGAGGCTTGTAAATTGTTGTTTTTACGAATTTACGTGAACCATGAGAATAAACCCTATAATTGAGCTAAAATGACAGGAGGTCGTACTTCACCGGTAACATGTGACCATTTGCCAACTATCACACCGTCGTCGTTGATCTAGTTTTACTCTGTAGGCTGTAGTGTTCTGTTTTATATTTACCATATATTACCTGTCTTCTCGACTACTTGAAAATATAGCCACACATTTATGCTTTGTTCATTCCTTTGGCTTTGTACTTTAGCAGAAGTTAAGTAATGTTCACCGTAGTCCTCAAGTCCGAATTTTGTGTTAGTTGTTTAAATTTTTGACATTGAAAATAATGAATAGATGACAAAGATGATTGAGTTGGTGTAGAAAACAGGAGCAAAGTACTGCCCTGGAAATGTTGAACACTGATAGATGTGTTAAATGTTTTTGTTAATGCCATAGTTCATACTAACAGTGGTACACTTTTGAGGATTCATAAATTCCGTATGTTTCTTTAGTTTAGACCGCGGTATGCTTTGGCAGATGTTGTTTAATTTAACGTAGGTATTGTAAAATATAAGTTCTTGATTGAACATTTTGCAGATGGCGTCAAGGAACAGGTCACTGTACAGTTGTTGGACTAACGAAGGGTTAGCAACCACTAAGAAAGATATTCCTCCACGTGTTATTGACTTTGTTGTAGCCTAGGTGTTACAATTTTACGCCACGATTTTGTCGTCGTTGTTTATTGTTTTCTCACCTCCTTGACGAAACAGTCTCTGTTTATATAATAGCACACATTGTGCGAAAAAAATTCAAATTCATGTATATTATGAAACACAGTCATATCTTTGCTATGTACGTATTTGATTTGTGTATATATGGATACAGTAACTTTTAAGAGCTGCTATAACGTTTACAAATGTAGGCCTTTTATTTTCATAAACAGTATGAAATATATATCTCTATTTTCAGTTTTTCGAGTTGATTATTTTTCTTCAAAATGGCGACATTGCATGGTGTGACCATAGGTTAAAAATGGTCTCTCAGCAAAACTTCCATTTGGGGACAGGGCATTATCTAGATTCTTGTCTTTTCATTGTTCTCGGAGCCTTGTTGAAAATAAGTAGTTAAAGGTGCTCTCCAGTGTGGTCTTACATGAAGTTCACCGGGAGAACACTTGTCATAAGACAGAGAATTTGCAAGCTTCTCGTCAAAGGTGGAAGGTTTACTTCGCCTTTCCTCCACGTCGTTTAAAGGGATATAGAATCCGATTGACGACTGGGAAAGATGTCCAGGTTATGCCAAGCCTAAACTGAATTACAGGTATGACAGATTTATTCATGCGTGACCAATGCTTTAGGGTTGAAGCCAGGAAACCGCGAAACCATTATCAGCCAATCAGCGGCGATTCTGTATCCCTTTAAATGAAAAAGTATCGAGTATGACGTTAAGCAACCTTCAGATAAATCACATCTGCATCGTATGGTCCTCGTATAGTACCACCCAGTTTACCTTCAGATAATTCACATCTACATCGTGTGGTCCTTGTATAGTACCACCCAGTTTACCTTCAGATAATTCACGTCTACATCGTGTGGTCCTTGTATATTACTACCCAGTTTACCTTCAGATAATTCACATTTACATCGCGTGGTCCTTGTATAGTACCACCCAGTTTACCTTCAGATAATTCACGTCTACATCGTGTGGTCCTTGTATAGCACCACCCAGTTTACCTTCAGATAATTCACATCTACATTGTGTGGTCCTTGTATAGTACCACCCAGTTTACCTTCAGATAATTCACATCTACATCGTGTGGTCCTTGTATAGTACCACCCAGTTTACCTTCAGATAATTCACGTCTACATCGTGTGGTCCTTGTATATTACCACCCAGTTTACCTTCAGATAATTCACATTTACATCGTGTGGTCCTTGTATATTACCACCCAGTTTACCTTCAGATAATTCACGTCTACATCGTGTGGTCCTTGGATAGCACCACCCAGTTTACCTTCAGATAATTCACATCTACATTGTGTGGTCCTTGTATAGTACCACCCAGTTTACCTTCAGATAATTCACATCTACATCGTGTGGTCCTTGTATAGTACCACCCAGTTTACCTTCAGATAATTCACGTCTACATCGTGTGGTCCTTGTATATTACCACCCAGTTTACCTTCAGATAATTCACATTTACATCGTGTGGTCCTTGTATAGTACCACCCAGTTTACCTTCAGATAATTCACATCTACATTGTGTGGTCCTTGTATAGTACAACTTTCAAATAAATCACATTTGTGTCGTATGATCCTAGTATAGTACAACCTTAAGATAAATCATATCTGCGTCGTATGGTCCTTGCGTAGTACCACCCAGGTTTAAACAACTACAGCCACTGTCGACTTGTCGTTTCTTATAGTGTTCTATGATATAGTTAAAAATATTTCACGACGGTCCGGTTAATGGGTGGAGATAATGAAACATACACCCCTACTACCCCACCACCACCCCCTTACCAACCTCCACCCCTTGCCTTTGTACCTGACAAATCTCCTGATGGAAGGCCGCTGCCAAACCAGCTGAAATTTGATCCGAAGACACAATCTCATCAATGAATGACAGCGTTTGGCCAGCGACGTCTTCATATTGGAAAAAATATGTGGTATATAGAGTACAAATAAGTCACACAGTAACGAGTAACATTGGACGGGACGTCCTTTATTGGTTTTTCACTGAACATTTGTGTAAGGGTTTAGATCCTGCAGACTTGGGCATACCTACCTTACGAAACAGTCATAATGGTTTGCCCCTGTTAAGTCAATGTTGTGTGGTTCTGTCTTTGTGAGAGAAAAGTGATTTAGGCCAGTTTAACGCATTTTTATATTGACAAAAACTGATAATATGTGTAGCGATTTTCCAACTATCACACCGTCGTCGCTGCTCTCGTTTTACTTTTCATGTTGTCTCTTATATTTACTAGCTATGCAGACTTTGGTACCAACTGTACATCTAGACGACGGGAAGCATACAATCCTTTTATGGTCGACGGAAGGTTTACTAATATAGGAACAGGAGTTCGAAAGAATGATATTTCTTTGTACAGTGGGACGTCACAAAGTCGGGTTCAGAACCACGCAAGGCAGACTTTACGCCGAACACACCAGTTGAACAAAAGACAATAGAAGATACCAATTTGTGATTGCAGTTCCATTCCTATGGATTTCGAAATTTTCACGAAGCGTTTCGATAAACACCCGAAGTTTTTAATTTTTGACTCGAGTCAACCTTCAAAACTTCATTACGAGAACTAGAATTGTGAACGACTTATTTATGTGGTTTTGACAGGTCTAAGATTTAAAAACAATCGTTTCACACACAAGGTCGTGCTGGGTTGTGATGTTTTAACTTAAAGATGTTTAACTTTATGGTGGTCATGCAGAGCGGGATACAACCTTTCCATCTGACGAGTTTATGACTCTTACATGTTTTCCGAAGAAACTCGTAATAGAAAGTAGTTTCACGGAGTTACTGAAATGTCTTGTAGTGTCCACTTTAGCTGCTTCATCCTGGTTTCTATAATCTTCTTGGACAGACTTTAACTAAATTAATACTGATCATCCCGCACTTTTTACTCCAGGCACTCATCTGCAAATAAAAATATCATCTATTTATTTTGTTGCGGTACACTTTGCGACTAAAGATGGCGCTGATATGTGGTAAATTCACCAAGCATATACAATATTTTCATCATATTTAATGAATATCATATTTTCATAATATCATATAACTGGTTTTGTCTGCGCAATGGAAATTACAATGTATACATAAAATGGTAAAGAACGCTTTACAGCAAAATAGTTCCATTTCTTTCTGTGGCCCTCTCAGAAAAGCAAATTTCTCACCATGCCCATTGGGGTCAGATCACATAAGGCAAACACAGACTGTTAGACTTCTCCCCCAAGATGCATAAACATTTGTTAGAGCTGTTATGGGCAGATGGTAGCATGTTTAAGAGACTTTATTCGACTTACCAATTATTTGAGGCAATTGACTATGATGTACGGGAACTGGCACTCCGAATTTGGACAGGGTTTGCCAAGAACGGCTTGGGCAACAGAGATAAAGACGGCGTTGACAGCGACCTCTAGCGAGCGGCATTTGGCCCACGATACTTCCCAGGCGGCCGGGATCAACAATGTTGAGTTGTATACTGAAAACAGGAAAACATTTAAACAAGTTTGAAATCATTGTGTGTGGGAAATCTTAAAGCTGTGGCTAGTTTCTGTATGGTTTGTTAAAAAACGTGTTTATCGCAGAAACTTTAATTCAGGTTTTGTGGACAACAACGACTTCTTTATTTATTTATTTGGTGTGTTAAGCGGTGCTCACGAATATTTCACTTATATACGACGGCGGCCAACATTCTGGTTTGAAACCGGACATAGCCCAGGGGAAAGCCACGAACATCCGCACCTTACTAGCAGACCTTACCACTTATGATCATAGTGGAAGCCAGCATGAGCTGGACTTGAACTCAGGTGAGAGACATTGGTGAGAGATTCTTGGGCCCTTGTACTGCGCTAGCATGCTATGACACTAGGCCACGGTCGAACGTAAATAAGATAATTCAACCTAGGATAAGTCAATTTTTAATTAATTCAACACTCCCCATGCGTGCCAAAAATATACAACTTTAGCATTTCATTGCATGATTTGGATTTCTTAGAAATGGGTGAAATGGAATCACATGTGCTATAGAAAGCAAAACGCACTAGAAATTACCGAGAGCTAGATTTCGTATAACAGATACTGGAGGAATATTTCATTACAAGCTTTGGAAATTTCAGAAACGGTCGAAATGGTTTCACAAAATGCAATAGGAACCAAAACGTAAATACATGCAGATTAATGCTAGGTTCACAATCAAAGATGGTAGAAAAAACGAAACGAAACGACACTTACTCTGGTTGACAAACTCTGTCTTGGTAAGGGTGTTACAGTGAACCAAGTCTGGCCAGTTACACATCCCTGTGGTGCTGTCGTACAGCAATCCTTTGGGGCAAGGCGAGTCGTAAGGTACTGAGTGGGCGCACTGGAGGAAGCGACCACAGTCTGTAGGGTGCGGGAAGTTTCCGTTCATGACGGGACACGTAAAGTCGCCTCTATACTCCAGCCCTATTGGGGTCTGGGGTGGCATAATGTGACCATTAGGTTCCTGACCATTTGGAAGTTTAAGACCAGACTGGCGCTCGGGATGGTGATGATGACTTTGAGGACGTTGACCTTGCTGAAACTGACCTTGAGGAAGCTGCCCACCTGGAATAAAATCCCTTTGACCGCGAATTACGCCTTTGGGCAGCTCGAAGCAGCAAGGGTTAAGTATAGGACCGTTACATAAGCAGCCATCAGGCCTGGGAAGTCCCATGCGACCGTCCGGTACCTGTGGCTGGTTGATGTTGCGTCGGACACCCTGCCCTCCAATATGTTCACCATAGACCTCCGGGCTTCCGAAATTAGGATACTGGCCTTGAATCCGTGTGTCCACGTGACTCCCGATGACCCTTTGTCCTCGGTAACCGTTTTGACCTTGAATGCCGTGATCTTGACCGAACGTTCCGCCATTATGACCCCGTGGAATGTGACGGTGAAAGCCGGATCCTATCCCTTCTCCAAAAGCGGGTTCTCCCCTGGCAACGTTGCTTGTTGTATTATCGTCCTCGCTGATACCGTCCGTAAAATTGCTAGTGTTTTCTACCTCAGTCTTCACTTCCTGTGAGGAATTGTCCTTTGCTTGGTTTGTGTCGTAATCCATCTTGTTGCCTTCGTCTGCTTTCGGATCGGTCTGTTTTGCGATGGAATCTAAAGCTCCTCTCATGAATTTCTCCAACTCATCCTCCACAGCGGAACCCCATGTTATGGAGAATATGACCAGCAAGCATCCCAGGACATAGGCTGTAAACATTAGCATATAAGTATATAATCTAGGCGTCAAAACAGATATTGGTATATCAACCGTCAACCAAAATGCACTTTCCAAGGGCTGCTTGCACAAAGCCATCGTAGTCTAAGTTGTTTGTAACTGTCATGGCGACACATACCGTTAAAAACATTTGTTGCCATGGTAGTTACAGTCAACTTAAGCTACGATCGCGTTGTGCAATAGGCCTCAGGTCAATAATCGCAAGGCCAGTTCTAGAAACAACGTTCAACACAAACCACCAGAGAATAAAGAAAGTATATGAAGTACGAAATTAAGGCGGATTGATGCAAAGTGAAGCAGACAACAGTTTTCACTAGTTTTGGAAAGACGCAAGAAATGTTCCAGGCGAATGAATAAAAAATCAGCATCCGAATCGTATACTACGTTAATTTGTAGGTTGACTATAATCAAAATATGTACCTCAGTTGAGCTTTGATCGCAGCTGTTCGTGTACTCAACGAGACAATCTCATTCAACACGATGAATTCCCTGACCTTATAATGTTTTAAGGCCCTAATGACAAAAAAAAAAAAACAACACGTCTTCACGTATAAAATTAAATATTGCAAGTGAGCAATGTTCAGTCTTGCTCGGACCCGAATTCACACTGCACGGTACCAAGGTACCCGATTGCTCATCATGGCAAGTAACTTTCCAAATCAAATGGCGTTACAGATGACATTGATGTATGGTAGGACACTTCACCGTCTACTGGAATTGGTTTAAACAATAACAGAGACGCGTCGGGACTAGTGATCTCCTGTTTTAACTTTAGTTTGGTCTTCCTTGATGTGCGTTTTTGTATATCACTGGTAAATTAGGCTGTTAAATACTAATCAAATATTTAAAAAAAAACGATTTGTTGAATTTGTCCCTGTTCAACAAACTAAAGGCGTGGGCCGTTTTTTTTTCATTGACCTCAGATGGGTGCTCTAAGCCTGTGATCCATTTCCAGTAAGCTAATGCATCTATTTTCCATTAGGTTGACTCCCAAGCGTAAATTTGTACACATCCAGGTGAAATAATAAAAAAAATATACCTCCAATAAATATTAATCGCAACAATAATATCATAATATCGTATACAACACGTACAGCCTCTACTACTCCTTTGACCTTGCTATTTTTATCCCTTTATGTTGATGAGCTCTCTTGCGTATTATTAAAGAGAGCAAAAAAGAAGAACGAAAAAAGGTATACAATGAAACTTATATACTGCATTAAATCAGTGCAAAGATATGCGAAGTAGAAGGAGTATTTTCTTTGGTTAAATACTACCATTCCATAACTATTTAACTTTATCTGCAAAAAATCGCGTATAATTCTAAAGAAGCGTATATTTCCTACCCTCTGACATTCTCAAAATCATACCTTGTGATATTTTTTGTTAATAAATCTTTAGAAAGGGTTAAATACAAATATCTACCCGATGAAATGGTCAGTGCGATAGGCTTTACTTCAACTTACCTTGTCGCACCATTTTGAAAATATCAGCTTTGTTGACAAACACTCTTCATTAACGTACACAAGCTGGCGACCCTCTTCTCAACTGTGTTGTCTGAAATGATCACCAGCTGTGAAATAAAAAAAACATTTTCTGTTATACTGTTTTAAAACAATTCGTGGTCGACCCCATCGTATTCTGTAGTAACGCGGTCGAACTGTGACATACACAGCAAGTCACGTACATAACCGAGAAATCACGTACTTTCATGAAGAGTCACATAGTTTGCCGAGCTCCCGATTGCCATTCGTGCCGCCGAGATTCTCTGACCTTCAAATATGAGGAGTGTTGACCTGAAGAACCTCACAGTGGCTGGGTGTTGTGTACACGACATTAACAGTGAACATCGGTGTGTTGAACAACTATCGCAGACTGTAACATCCATGTCGCAGGGGAGTTTGTTTGTCATGAAGCAAATTTGGGTTCAGTTGCCACCTATATATTAGTATTTGGCGGTATCTTTGATGTATATTCGCTTGTGTTCGAATCGAGTTTTCAATTTGAAAAAAAAAATAGTACTGGTGAGAGTTACATGATATTTTTCAGCTGAAAAGAGTATTTTATACTGTAAAACAAAGCCAACCGATTTATTTAAATTATTCTGACCTTCATAAGTTGAAGATCATTTCTTCTGCCATCCCTGGGGTCTGCCCGGTTTCCTGCCACCATGATCCCGTCAGCCGTCGTATAAGTGAAATATTCTTGTATATGGCGTAAAACACATATCAAATCAAATCAAATAAATAAATTTCTCCTGTCTTTACAGGTCACCTTCCCAAGTGTAGTCAGTGCCCACCTAACACAAAACGTCAAGTACGATTTGGTAAGAAATGTACTTTCTTATACACGTTTCTTTGTTAGCCGAGCGATCAATTTCGTCTTTATACACAAAACTGTTCAGGAGACATTGTTTAAAGCAGTAACTATAAAGATACCGTACAAATTCATTATTTAACATTTTCTAACGTTCAGTATAATTAAGCCATAATCTTGTCACTTTTAATTAATTTATGTATTTGATTGGTGTTTTACGCCGTACTCAAGAATATTTCACTTATACGACGCCAGCGTTATGGCGGAAGTAAACAAAAGAGAGCCCGAGAGAAACCCACCACCACCCGCAGATTGCTGCAAGAGCTTCCCATTTTTGTATTATTGTTGACGCCATATGCATTTTTCAGGTGAATCAAGACGTCATACAATAACTTGGGTCAAATTATTAGTGATGATTGATGATTTTTTTTCAAGATTTACACGACGATGTATTTCACAACTTTAGTAACTACGCGATCTGACACATTACTCAATCAAGCTTATTGTAGTGTTCGGAAATTCTGTACATTACAACCCATAAAGAGATCAATTACGCGAAGTTTTTCACATTAATTTCATATAATCTATTGACGTTTAAGTAAACATACATTGATTTACATACATTGATTGTAGTATTAACTTTAGCAACTGTGTGGGTTTCTCCTGGTCTCTGTCCGGTTTCCTTCCACCATAAAGCTGGTCAGAATTATTCCTGAGTATGCCGAAAAGCATCATTCAAATAACTAAATAAATTTAACAAGTATGTGAATGGATATATAATACGGCTATGGGGCTAATACTTATTTCATTTAATCGTTGTTTCAGGTGTTGGTACAGGATAAATATGCATCATCCATCCAACGCGTTCACAAGAAGTGTTTCCGGGCAAGAAATACCGTAGCTGGTAAACACTCCGTTTTCATTAAGCTTATCTTACCAATTTTGACTTGAGCCTCTTTCCGATTTTAGCCCAACACTTAAACTTCGGCTGTTGTTATATCCGGACTTCCGCACGTGTCAATCCGCTACACGTAACCCTGTTATTCTCTACCCGCCCATTGTTGTTTTGCACCGCCAGTATTGTACGGGTCAGTAGTACTCGGCGTTATGGTATAGGCCTAACAGTAAATCGAGCATTGCGTAAGCTGCTGCCCACATCCGAGCTAACACTTCAAGATGCTTTGCGGGATATTGGTTTTAATTTTTTGTGGACTATTTGCCTCTGCAGGTAGGAGTACGACTGTTTTAAATATTTATTCATCTATTGTAAGAATTCCAAGCATACTGAACAATTTTTCACTCGTACTATGGGAGTCAGCTTTATTGATTGAGGAAACTAGAGCGAACGGGTTTTGCCACAACTGGACATAACCGCAATGTCTAAAATCCTTCAAATGTCTTTGAATACGATGAAAATCGACATTGTATTATGATTTATTTCAGATGGCTTGAAGTGTTTCGGGTGTTCCAATATGGCGGACACGGAGGAAGAGGCGCACAAAAGTTGTATGAACTTATTCGTGGAGCATAACTGTTCACCTGGGGTAAGTGTTCTATATTGGGGTTCTGTCCGTCTGTCTGCATATCTGTCCGTCTGTCTGTCTGTCTGTTTGTCTGCATATCTGTCCGTCTGTCCATCTACATATCTCTCCGTGTGTCTGTCCAACATCTCTCCGTCCATGTCTCTCTGCACATCTCTCCATCTCTTTATCTGCACATCTCTCCGTCTCTTTGTCTTGTCTACACACGTGTCCGTCTCTTTGTCAACATATCAGCCTGTCTCTTTGTTTACATACCTGTCCCTCTGTCCACTGGTTTGTTAACATATCTTGCCGTTATAATTACTTAAAAATGTGTCGACGAGTCGTGAATAAGCTATTGGGTGAGTGGTTGTTGGGAAAAGAGCGGCAACAGGACATTAATGCCAGCCTTCATCTCATAAGTAGTACCTGTCTTTACTGGTGTCTTGACCTGGTGTCAGTATACAACAACTGGGTGGTCGTCGCGTTCGGTGTCTTGTAATTGTGTCAGTATACCTTATGGTATGATTGGGATCCACACCGGTGCCATTATATTATGACTACGCTGGTATTAGTATACTATAACTGGATTGGGTTCCGTGCCTCGTGTCTCACAATTGTGTCAGTACAGCGTGACTGGGTGGGGTGTCCTGTCCGGTGTCTTGTACCATAATGGGTGGGGTGTCCTGTCCGATGTCTTTTACTGACTTGGTGGGGTGTCCGGTCTGTTGTCATGAAACACTGCCACTATGCTATGTCTGGATGAGGTGTCATGTCTGTTGGTTTGTATTTGTATGCGTGTCCCATGACTGGATGAGATATCAGGTCTCTATCGGTGTTAAAGAGTGTTACAAGGAGACACGTTTGTAATTTGACCGAAACAGTGTTGAAGACCACGTTAAACCTCAAACCAAAAGACAAAAGAAAGTCTGGAAATGTTAGCTTCTTATTAAAACCGTTTTAATATGCTATTTTCTTTCAGTATCAATGTTATTACGAGAGGACGGCCACTTATGGGAAGATCTTCGTGAGAAAAGGTTGCAAGAGTGAGACGGACTGTGTCATCAACCCCGGCTACTGCTGCAAGACGGAGCTGTGTAACAGGGACATGCCCTATAATGCAGGTACGCAGCGCATGGTGCGGTTATATTATTTATTTATTTGCTTATTTATTTATTTGATTGGTGTTCAGCGACGTATATAGGAAATTTTTGCATATATGATGGCGGTCAGGTTTATGGACGGGGGAAACCGGAGTGCCCAAAGTACCACTCTTTGCCAAACACCTAACAAACCTCCTTAAAGGATTAGTGTCCAGATTTATTATTTATTCATAATTAGCTACCCCTGTATATCTTGTTAAATTGAGTATAAATAAAAGTTGAGAAAAAGTAAAGTAATCTGAGTAATATGACATTAAAATCACTAGATAATAATGCTGGATTTATGCATTTTTTTCGTCAACACTCAGTAGTCTTCGCCGAATGACGTCATTCAAGTCAAAGCTGTCAGGACTTCGCTATTTAGTTCAGTGCTTAAAAGCCACACCAGTGACAACAAGCATATCGAATTTCTCCAAGAAATGGTTTGCTGTTCTGCATACGGTTGTAAAAACAGTAGAAGAACCCTAGAGTTAGTGTGAATTCACAACACAAGACGGAATGGTTTACCCCCACGAAACACTGCTAAATCTTTGCCGGGCTGGCAGAAGTTGGGGTAAGAAATCATGGCGGGCAGCTAAATTTTAACAGCAGGGAGGAAAACTTAGGCTTTAAATAATGTATATAAAATCTGGTGATAGGGCTTGGTGGGTGCAAAACACAGCGAGAGTTCATAAGTCATTCATTTGATCAATCCTCGGTATGCCGGTAAAGTGAAAGAAAAGTAGATACAACCATGTGATGACTTCCAATGAATGTCGCTTTGAATGTCGCTATCCTATTGGCTGTCTCTCTCGTGCGGAACAATGAGTGAGCTTCATAACAAATTTGTGAACTATGTACAACAACGCAATGGCCGTTTGACACCTACGATAATGCCAGCGGTTTCTGACCGGCTACAGAGGACGATTAAAACCGAAAAGAATCCAAATTCTTAAAGCCACCCTTCATAATACCTGGTTGACGTGCTTGAGTAATTCCGGCCATAATATAACTAGGAAAACTAAACACCTATAGCAATTTTTCAGTATTGCTTTGATTAAATGCACGAAAATCAATTCCCGCAAACCCATTTTTGAAGTAAATCCACTCTGGGAATAGAATGATATTTATTGTGAAGCAGACAGAAGGAAAGAATAGTAAATATGAAATCTGATATAGGTCTGCACACGAAATGTAGACCTACAGTCTAACACATGATAAAGCTATACCTTACCAGTCCATTGCCAGTGAGGTTGGAAATGCCTGGACAAAGATCAAATTCAGCTTCTACAAACTCTGCCAAAAAATCTGATGTCTGACCAGAGATGCCTGTGTTATAAATCGGAACTTCAACATCGTCCACTTTGGGTTCAAATTGATACGGCAGTATATTTTCATTTGTGTAGCTAGAAACCATCCCGAAAATGACATCATTCTGACACGAATTCCCATGTTATATAGGTCAGCTAAACTCGGGCTGGTCATCTATGACGTCACCCGCTGAGCTTTACCGGTCGGCCGGCTGGAGATCGACTTGGGTAGTAAATCTATTGTTTTTGGTGGATTTAAAGTCATAATTACGTTTCTCAGAGGCCCTCCTGGTAACATGCTGTTAAACAGGTTATAATCTTTATATATACTTAATATAATTCAAATGTACTAAATATATTTCAAACCCACGTCGGGCCCTACCAAAGACTTTGAAAATGTTCCCTGTTGCTGCCTCTATTAGCACTCAGCACTAAGCGGTTAGAGCACTTTGGCGGCATGGACTCGCTCTGCCACAAGAGGACACAGTATATGTACACACGCATAATGACCATTTGTCGACATATGACTGAAAAATTGTTAAGAAGGGCGTTAAACCCCCTGCAAGCATTCATTCATTCCTAAAATACACTACCCGTCGAAGCAGTGAGAGCTGGGTTCAAACACGTGACATCACGTATCATCGTCAGTTAGGGCCCTTTTATTGCTTGTAATCACTGAAGAACACTGTAAATGTTATGTCCTCAGCCCAGAGATACTCTCCCTCAGTCACGTGTGACAATGACGTCATTACCATCACCATCAACCCAGCGCAAATGGTAGGTTTGGATTTGACCGGCATTCGGGCGGGATCGTCAACTGCTGTAAAACACTGCCAGTCAAGCCAGACGAAACAAGGCCTTATCCAATTGACGTTTGGAATCACACAATGTGAAACAGAACAAACGGTGACTATTTGCATATGATGACCAAAGATATATATATATCCATGCATAATCCTTACAGTACACGCGTCGCTCCTCAAGTTTTATATCCACGCCACCACTAGAAAATGTTGTAAAGAAATCTTGAACAACGCCGAGATCATTGGAGTCACGGTGATGAGGCAGGAAGTGATGTCACAGAAAACACAAAATCTCTGTCTCAGCTTTTGTTTTTATTGACACTTGACACTTGATGCACATGCATTCCCTTTATCTAAAGTATGTTCAACATGATTCTAACGATCACATTCTAACTACGAATGCTGATTATAAATCCGCGCAAGGACACAAGTGATGGGGCTAAACCTAAACAAACTTACGTGTGTTGCACAGGCTCCAAAGGTCAACATTGCCTAGTGGTAGCAGGGATGTAACGCAAGCGTAGAGAACGGCCTATGCGATGTGAGGAGTATGCATCGATAAAATATCCCACAGGATGTTTAAAAAAGCACAGCCTTTTGTTTCTGTGATGTAGCACAACCAAGTAAGCAAAATTTCGCACAACGAGACAGACGAAAGTGCCATCTTGTCATCAGCTTTAATTAGTCAGGCCCAAGTGTCTTGTAAAACCCGATGATGTAGCAGTTTCCGATGACGTCACCCGGACCCTGTTTTGCCTTTATGTGCTTAGGGTACGAGTGACTGGACATCGTCTTTCCGGTTTGTTCTAACACGGTGCATCCCATGGCATCGTAAGAATTACTGGTTAAAAGTTGATTGATAAGGTACGTCATTAAAAATAGAGGACTTCATTAAAAAATGTCAGTGGCCGTTTAGTTCGGTTCCACCAAGCTTCCTAAATAACTCACTATCCATATTTAATTTCCTTAAGATTGGACCGGACGAAGTGACGTACAAAGTCAGAATCAATTCCGGGTCAACCGATTTGAAGTCCACGGGGATCACGCGGAAGAAGATCATGGGACTAGATGTGCACTGTAGCTACAAACGAAAGTCCGAGGACATTGATGCGCAGTTCATCGGAGATGTCACGTGGGTCATAGTCTAGTCTTGGCTGTTCTTAATATTTTGTTACACTTCATATATTTAAGTTAGCCTTTTTATTTCCGTCACAATAAAGAAAAATTTTATTTCATTGTTGTTTAATGCCACATTTAAGATAAATGGCACAATATATAAAATGCCTGCGATGAAATGTTGTGCGGATTTTCCTAGAACAGATCTATTAAGTATGCAAACTCAAACACATGGCAGGTTACGTGTAAATTCATGCATCATTTTCACCTTGCTCTCACAGGACGGTCCGATACACCAGCAACAGCACCGGGTCCTTCAAATACTCCATGGGTTTCTACGAAGATTTGCTCTTCCGATCTCCCATACATCCTGGTACCCACGTGACTGTTCGTCAACGGATCTACAGTAAGATCAAGATGCAGGCGGACAACGACCTGTACATGTACGTGAAGGACTGTTACGCCACTCGAACCCGATCAGCCATAGAAGTCAAACACTGGTTCATAAGAGACGGGTAAGACACTTCCGCCATTTTGGGAGAAAATAATCAGCCAAAACATGCGCTCATTGGCTGTAACCTAGACAAAGGGAAGGTTGGGGTGTACGGCGTTTGGGTTTTATGAAGTAAGTTCTTACTGCTGTTCTTCTTGGGGTTTCGTTATAGGTATGCAGTCGCTTTGTAATTCTCTAAAGTGTTTCATATTGACCTGTTACAATGCAACTTGGTTGTTTCAGCCATGGGTTTTTTTTTTTTTGGCAGGTGCGTTAATGGGGACGACACCTTCAAGCAGCTGTTAGTGGAGCACGACCTCTACGAGTTTGAATTCCAAGCGTTCAAGTTTCGCGGCGCAGTGAACACAGTGTTTGTCGTCTGCCGAGCCATCGTCTGCTCAATGGATGAAGATGAGGAGCCATGTCGACCGCCTGTAAGCTGGTGAAATTAGATCTAAACAAGATTACAAATGCCGATCTGGAATTGGTTATAGGTTCGAGGTAGATCTGAGACACAAAATGTCATAATGTGGAGGAATCATGGGCTTGGATATAATTAAGACGAATAGCTAAGTCTCTTGGGCATAATTATTTTGAAGTTTGAGAGTAATACGAATAGTATTAAGTCAAGAAGTTGCTTATCGCATTCGGACACTTACCAATGCTGAAACCTGTCGCTTTGCTTTAGGTTGCTGTATTTGTAATGACATCTTTAAACTTGCAGCGAACCGATCACCAAAGTATATCGTCCATATATTTTGTCACAGTGTAGGTAATTCTTTTGTATACCTTAACAGGTAACACGGCCTAATTTTTCGTACATTTTGACAAGTTTCACTAAATATCTGAAAACAATCATATAGGGAGTTTGACTTTCTTTTTCAGTCCAAATCTGCTTGCCTACCTCCGCCTGTAACACCCAAGACTCGAGTAAAAAGATCGGTGAGCAATCACCCACGATACATGGTGTACCATGGTCCCATAACGTTTGGCGGATCGGAATCAGACGGTAATAATAACACTTATATATAACATCATGCATTAATTTAAAGTTTTACATGCTGTAGAAGCATTTAATTGCACCGAATTATAGGTATTATTTATGATTTCTGTTACAATCACTAATTTCCTGGGGTTTCTCGGATCAAAACTGAAAGTGAAATTTGCTTGTCTTTTCTATGGCACGGACTGGTTTGAGTCCAGTTCAAGTATCACCAGGAAAACACGGAACGTATACTTGATCGCAAAAGGACCGAAACCCAATCTTGAAACGAACGAAACGGTTCAAGCTTGTCTAAACAAGTCCTACAGTTTTATCGGTCATTCATAAGTCCAGAACACATCTGGATACCATATCACGTTACCACATCTGTTGTAACGAATGAGTAACACGTTTTCTAGTTTGCCTGCAAAACGTCATCGCAAAGGCACGAATGAACGATAGGCCACATAGCCTAGGCCCGACTTAATTTAGGCAGGAAAGGCTCATTATTTTTCGGCCACGGTGTGATAGGTACCTGGCGACAGGCGTGCTTTAAATATGAAAATTGTTGAACTTTTTCGGAGTTTTCGGACAGTTTCCATCTATTTCTGTTGGTTCTTTTGTCACTTTGTGCGGAACTGATCTCTTCGTTTCTTCTGTTTTTACATTTCAGAGGACTCCTCAAACAACAGCAACATGATGTTGGTTGGTATCGTTACTATGGCTGTTGTTTGCACACTCCTCGTAACGGCCGCCATGGTATTTCTACTCTCCCGGAAGTGGAAGAAATCCAGGAGTACAACGGATGAGTCCACAAAGAAACCGGAAATGTAACATCTCGTGATAGTTCTTATAGACATTTAAAGCCTCATTTTATAACAACTAAGTGAAAAGGGAACTATCGCTTTTGAACACCATGTATTTCCCTGGGACTGCTGACGGAACGGAAAGATCTGAATGAATGACCCTGGTTCATAGTATGTTTGCCAAATGGTCGTCTTTTGAAAGCGAAATAAATTACTCACAATTTATGTTTGAGAGGATATACTGTGCACAAAGCCTAAGGCTACTCGTTTATGGACGTATATAGTGTAATGAAATGTACCTTTGACTGGGTACCAAGTGTCAGTTTTGAAAAAGTGGAGTAATTTTGCAACGGAGAATAGGCCTATACAAGAGAAATATTTTTAAACATCCCATAACTATAATGATGTTTGTGGAGTCTTCAAATCAATAAAAACAATTTGGCTGTGTGAATGAATAAATACTGTGCTCTCAGGTATATGAATGATTTACCTTACCAGGTTTTAGACAGACGTAGTTTGTGTTTTCTGCAAAGTATCTATAGTCTATTTCTTTTAGCCAGTTGCATATTTTCAACTGTCTGTAAAAGTCATACTCGTCACACATTGATGTGTTGTACGTTTATTATCTCATTATCTCATGAGATGTCATAATTATTCAAAAACAATGTGAGAGCATATACTACAAGAAAAACAATAAAATTCTTTTTTGTGTGTGTTATATCCCAAAAACGCGTGAACAATGTCAAATGTGTCAGTGTCAGAAACAGTGTTTAGAGTAAAATCCGTGGCAGTTTAGGTAACTGGTGTGGCCATATTGAACTCCGCCCAATAGCCACTTTTTTCTAAAATAATTATGACGTCACCCGCGGCAATGCGTTCTTACCGTTAAAACAGAGCTCATGTAGTTTAACATTATGGATTAGAAAAAAGTGTTCAAACTTCATTTCCCTTGCAAGAATATGGACTTTCAACATATCCCATGTGCGGAGCCAGTGTTGTTACGCGTCACTGGCTACAGGCTATTTTGGTGGCAAATATTACTAATTTCACAGACAGCTAAACACAGCCGACTGACTAAAAGAAATAGACTATAGTTCTCTTACACCGGATGAAATCACCAGATCGGTCTATCGCCAATTCTCCCTCAAAAATATTAGGCTTAACCAGGTGCTTTAACACATTTTTGTAAAATTCGTGTTAACTTTATAATATTTGGTTTAACATTGAAGGTGTTAAACAATTGTCCCTTAGTAATGATATAAAGGATCTAGTAAGTTAACGATGTATAGTTGACCTTTGCTCCCAGGGCGTTTTGTACAGCCAGTTGTGATGCCCTGGCTACAGGTTAACTGGTGCAGCTGGAGATAAACATGGTTGTATTCAGTAGATATTTTTATTCATTTATTGGATTGATGTTTTACGCCGGACTCAATAATATTCTACATATACGACGGCGGCCAGCATTATGGTTGCGGAGGGGCGGGGGGCACAGCCCGGGAGGAACCCACATCATCCGCAGGTTACTGACAGACTTCACACGTTCTGACGGAGAGGAAGCCAGCATAATCTGGACTTGAACTCATAACGATCGCATTGCTGTAAATCATTTAGAGCAATCATTATTAATTTGTAACCTGTATTCCTTACCGTTAACCTAGGACGAAACTATAATGTTTTTGTTCGTTTAAATGTTACTACTGTTCTGTCAATAATTCTGATGTACATCGTATAAATGGGAAATTTGTTCGCAAACACAATACAGAATGAAACGACCGACAACAATAATATTCTTTTTACTCTATTCACGGCAAAAACAAATTATTTTCGTTTTTTTTTTCTTGGTTTTCCAACAAGTCTGCAGCAATCGAAATTGGCCCATCAGTTTCATTTCTCTGTCTTAGACCTAATCCAAATAATCCCGGTGATGTCGCCCGGACTATCATGCCGGATGGGACACACTCTTCATCGATAGAGGTCTTTCTCCTGTGGAAGAGTAGGGAGCGGACGTGATGAATTGGTACGCATGCTCGGCCGGAAGCACCTAAACAAGCGATTTATTACAATGAATATTGTCATTACAGAAATTCAGTATGATAGCGGGATAAAAGATTCAGGAATTAGCTTCTTAATTACGACCCTAGGGTAATAACATTCCATGTTCTGTCCTTGCGGTAAATTGTATGTAAATACTACTGCAGTGTCCGTTTGAAAAAAAAAATTTCCTTAACACAATTAAAGTTACAGCACAATTACAGCCTAGAGAGATAAACCAAAGCAATGACGACATTGTGATAGCTGGTAAATGGTCACACCTAACCGGTGAAATACGGTCTCTTGTCAATTTACGTCATGCAAGGATATAAATTTATAACTTTATATAAAATTTATAATTTGCATACGAAATGGTAACATGGTGCATATTACACTCCCATGGGTCCCATTCAACACGCGCACTTGTAATTGTGGTGAAGCTTTGTGGAAATGATATGATATTCATGCATAGATTTAGAACAGACAGATATTTTTTCTTTAAGATTTATATAAAACAAGGGTTATAAGAAGCTCGACAGCTCGCTGGTAATGCCTTCAGTTCAACTCATACCCTAACCTTACCGGACATTTAAATCCATATTGAGCAGCTGAAAACTGATAACAGGTGAACCAAACATAAAACCTTACTCTGAGGCTACATATATGTTTGTGAAGTGAATGCAAACACAGCAAGAGTCCCAACCATGTCAGTTTTTTTTACCAAAACAGAAAAATCAAGTATAATGTCAACATCTTCAAAGCATGTTTGTCAAGCTCAAGTAGTTTCATGAACATATGGTGAAAACTTTGACAACAGCTGACCCAAACAAAAAAGATTACTTCTTAACGGAGAGTTAAAAATACAAATATCCCTAATTATATATAATGAGTAAACCCACAAATCCTGTTCATCATTCCCACCAAGTTTCATAAGGATTATGTGAAAAACTTTGGAACATCTGACCCAAACATAAAACCTTACTCAATTACTATCGTCCTTCTGTCTTAAACAAAAAAGCTTACTCGGATACCAACACCCCCCATACTCACAATATCTCGTGTTACTTCGTAACGGCGAGCTAAAAACTAAAATTGGGGACTAACCAGTACGGTGAAGTCTAATGAAAAAGTCTTAGCGCAAAATGTACCTCTGGACAAAGAGGAGGGGCTTGAAGATGGATGGTGCTGGGTTGCGGAGTTGTTGGTGAAGACTTGCTGTCTGTAATAAAGATTACACCGCTCGTCGTTGAACAGAATACATGGAGCATATTGTTTTAAAAGGTCATTTTTATGGACACTTCTTAGGACATTTACAGGTAACGTAGTTTAAAGCTCAAAATGTAAACCCACCTCTCCGGCATAATATGGGCGTTGATGTTGCCGCACTGGTTGGCTTTTCACGGATGGAGAGAAATGTCACGATCTGTAATATTCAGTACAACTCAACTCATTAATAGCTACATTAGCTCTTGAATGTACATTTGATAGAAAAGTATATAAAACGAAACAAAAAAGAAAAATCAGAAAAACAGAAAGAATGTGCGTAACACTTACGCTCGATAAAAATGGGAGCACCTGATACTGCGCACCGACAACAAGATCCTCCGCACCCTCGGATGTCTCAAAGTAACCGCCCGCAGCTGCCTCTATACATATCTCGCACATTGCAAAATGAAATACGCATTCATTATTACATTAACACCCTTGTCGGCTTTTCTTTGGTGTAAACACATGATGGTAAGGGATGCAATGATGTACTCTGCTATATATCGATTGTTTAAAGATAACAGATCATCAATATACCGTTTAGTGAATGAGAAAGATCGGGCCTTACTCCTTGATAGTTTCTGCATGTGGTCGTATCCATATGAGAACAGGTCGTCGACCAGAAGGGGGTGGGGTGGGGGGTCGCAATTTGGACCCATGTACAAAGATATTGACCCACCCTCGCTGGATTTAAAGGAAACCACAGACGCTTAAGATGGTACATCTCATCTGGACCTATATTTGTACAAAGACCAAAACGGTTTATTCTCTCGCAGACTTTACGACAAGTGGGATAGTTTCAATTCTGACGTTGTAAATTGTCCTTACTAGGACACCAATATACCGAAGGGTTTTGCATATGGTGTGTACATATCTCGCCATATAGTATTTGTCCTTTGGGGAGCTTACAAAACTTGTTCTGGCCATTAACAGATCGACTAGCCGGACTGAAGAACGCTACGGCGGCCAGTATTGTAGCAGGAGGAAACCGGGCAAAGCCCGGGGGAAACGCACGATCATCCGCAGGTGACTGACAGACCTTCCAAGGTACGGCCGGAGAGGAAGCCAGCATGAGCTGAACTTGAACACACAGCGACCACATTGGTGAGAGGCTCCTGGGTCATTGCGCCGCGCTAGCATGTTAATCACCTCGGCCACGAAGGTCCCGAAGGCACTCTAGCACTGGTAAAGCAAAAATATGAAATCAACAGCGATTTGAACAGAACTAATGCAGAACTATTATTTCCATTGGTAGCTCAAGTACTTGATCATCTTTGTCACTGTGACGCTATTTTCATTTTATTACATTAACATTAAACGTTTGAGCTGAGACATTTCAATATCATTTATTTGCCAGACTTCTGACTGCAGCAGTAGCAAAAAATAAACAATGATAAATCAACAGAAATATTCAGTTTGCATGTTCAGTAACTAATACCAGTTTAATCCCTTAATGTCGTCGAAAGGCCTACGCTCAAGATGTCCTTGTTCAATGCAATTACGTCAGTGATGACAGCAAATTTCCGTTTAATGACAGTAGTTTCGAAAGAGTATTAGCTTGAAGAGGGTGAGAGACACACATCCATAGCTCATAACTCGGTGAGGGTGGGAACAGGCGTCCATAACTTCGTGAGGGTGGGAACAGGCATTCGAACAGGCATCAAATAGAAAAGGATTCTATTTGATTGTGTTTGACAGGATATTAACACAACCTTATACCAAGATTTATATGTAGCGTTATGACAGTTTGTAATATAACCAATAAAATACATTAAATACGAGAAAAGCCACAGGAAAAATAATACGGCATGTCTTGTCTAGTCGTTCCGCTGTCCAGTACATGGCTCCTTTGACATCGTCCTGTTTGACCTCGACCCCGTTGACCTTCTCCTCTTCGGATTTTGCTGCTGGGGCAAAAGGCACACAAGACATTTCCCATCGATTGGTTTTGTTGGCTTGTTTCTGGAAAGTGTTGAAGTAAATAAGTCGGTATTAGGGCAATAATCTTACCTTTGAGTTGATTTATTTGTTTGATTGGTGTTTTCAAGAATATTTCACTTCTACGACGGCCATAAAAATGGTGCTTGTTGCTGCTCGCTTGCCACTGAATATTGAGAGGTTAGAGCAAGGATTGGTTGGCGAGGTGTCATGATAATGTGACAGGGTGGAATGTCATGTCTGGTGTCTTCGGCATAACACTCCAGTGGCGGCAGCACTTTGACGGCAGCATTTTGGTGGCCAGCATTATGATGGGAGGAAACCGGGCTGAGAGCAGTGGAACCTTTGAAAATGTCCCAGTAAATACCATTATTTATGTTAGGTACCCATGTGATATATACCAGTGTGTTTGACCTTCTCTGAGCCAGACTGTTCTGCAGAAAGGATCTACTAAGGTCGAATGAAATGAACAAATATGTGTATTACTGAGATCGACATTTCAGTCGATGACATGTATGGCTAACATAGCCCCTTTTCTTGCGAGTAAAACTGGAGGCTTTTGTCAGTATGCTCGGAAATGATCTAGCTGATATTAAGCGTAAGTACGACTGCATTTCTTTGCTTGGGTTCGCTCTGGGTTATAGAGTAGTTCAAACTAAGCCTGTCCACTGACATAATCGGGTCAACCTATATTTCTTACTTACTTTACTAGTAGTTCTAGATTTTCTCTGCAACATCTCCTTCGCAGTGGCCTCTTCTTTTCTGGTTTTCACGTTGATTAAAGCGAATTCTAGGAGAGCCCCAAACACAAAGAGAAGACACGTGAAGTTCCAAACATCCATAGCTTTGATATAGGAGACCCTTGGTAAACTAGAGTTGACCCCCGTAGTGTGCGTTGTGGTGGTGAGCACACAGAGTAACCCTAGTGACACGCGCGCTGGCGTTGCGCGTGGATCCAGCCAGAAGCTCACCCATGAAAGCATGACGATCAGAACCCCAGGAACGTAAATTTGTATGACGTAAAATCCGTTCAGCCGTTGAAGCTCGAACTCGACGTAAATGCATGAGTAGTTTTCTGTATTATGAAACCAACAAATATTAATACAATTTTTGTGCTTAGGTGCATCGAAACACTGTTATTATGCATTGTTGCAATAGACAGTTACACATATTAACTATATGCATTTTTGTGCTTAAAGACACACAAACATGTTTGTAATATATTAAAGGAAAAGAAATCAAAAAAATGATTCCAAAACCAGATGAAAGAGTGTCAAAACTTATTTACAAATATGATCTTTAATATTTTTTCCATTTTTTTTTCAGGAGAAAAGGGTGTTTCTAAATATTTTTGTATGGTGAGTGTTTGGGATCACCTTTCGGTTGCATAATAATGTTCTAAATAAGAATGTGATGCATGCCTAATAAATTTATTTGAATGTAAATTTGTTCTCTATATACAAACATATGCATTTGATCCGAATTGTGATAATATTTATGAATATATTAAAAATGTAAATATGATCAAAATCCAGACTGTACAAATTCTAGTACAAATATATTTATTAAACATGTGTTACATCCTCAATTATAACACTATCACGAAGACTATATATACCAAAAGGTGGTCCTAAATACCCACCATACAAAAAATATTTTCAATTGGCCTTTTGTCTTTAAAGAAAAATCTAAAAAAAATGCTTAAGACCACATTTGCGACTAACTTTTTACACTCTGTCATCTGAACTTTATGTAATGTATGTAAAAACATGACGGCGATCATGTTTCATCGGTAGAGGATGTCAAAGTACCCGGAGTAAAACACATTTGATGTTGGTACACCTGATTAACATTCTGACTTTCGACTTAATCGGTGAAGGGCCTGATATAGTCGCAGGGAGCCCTTTTTACAGAGAGTAACGAATTACAATCCCTACAGGATTACTTACTTCCCTCGTACATTCTCCAGCAGTCGCCATGTTGTGTGGTCCGTATCTTCGTCTGCGGAAGCCGGACATGCGGATCGATCTGGACCGGTTCGTGTTCTTCGAACCACAATATCGTAAGCTCGTCCGCTTTATGGGTGTCTGCGGGGCAATGATAACAGAATAAACGAAGGAAAGTAGCTGAACATCTGCGCTGACCAACTGAAAAGAACAACATTACAGAGCAGGCGGCAAGGTGTAAATTGCGGCGTACTTTTGGTCTAAGCATGGAATAGAAAGGGCATCATCATAAAATGAAGGATATGTTTACGCCGAGAAAAAGGGACGGAAGAGACACCAGTTAACTTTATAAACCCAGGAAAACATCAGAAATAAACAGTGGCAGGCTCTGGAGACAGCTTTACCCAAAGAAAAGAGACGAAATAAATAGCGGCATAAGGAATTGAACAAAAAAATCCACAGGCTTGTGAAAACTTGTTATAAGAGGAAGGATACGAAGAAAACTGCACCGCAAGCTATACTGGACACTGCCATTCGTCACAGGAAAGCCCAGAGGATAAAGATCAGAGCAAACAGCAATATTCGCGATCCGAATACACGTATTAATAATAGAAAAAAAATAATAGAACAAACACTGAAAAAAAAGTCGAGATGTTCTTTGGTCAGATCTAACAGACGGAACAGACGGATTCGGTTGAATTCAAACACTTAGGGACTTGATCAGAGGAATGGAACTCAACAAACAACAAAGCACAACTGATAGGACCCTTGATAAGTCGAGAGCTAGACAGGGATCAAACAAGATATAGGCTAACAGACAGGGCGTTTGACCAGAGGAACAACAACAACAACAAACCCAACAAAGCAGACGGATTATCCAGAACACGAAAAACTTAACCTTGGAGGAGTTCTTTGGGGAAGTCGGAAAAATTAATCCCGCCATTAACAGATCGACTAGCCTCGCAGCCTTCAACTGAGATGACTTCCAGCCATCTATTCAATTATTATTACATGCTTTTGTGAAAATCTAATACCGACGCCCAAAAGAAGAATTGAAAGAAGCATCAGTAGGAAGCCACCGTGAAAACATTTTTATAGATTTTTTTGCTCACTAAAATGCAGTCAGATTTTGATATATTGGTAATGTATGTCGCTAAGTGACGTCACAATTTTTTTTACAACCTTCTGTTCATTTCTGAGTACAATTCGTTTGAAATGTGATCATGTAATATGTGGTTGTGCATAAAAAAGCAGATATGACATTAAATGCCTCTTTTAGGGCCAGAAAAAAACATAAAATATCAATATGATCAATACACGATACCATCCAAACAGCTGAATAAAGTTAATTCAGTGAAGAAAATTGAAAAAAAAATCAGTACAAGTATTTCCAATGGTTTTTCTACTTGATGCTTTATTTTTCCAGTTTCTCCTCCTTTCAAACATTTAATCCAACTTACAGCTCATTATTTGCGTGTCGCACTTTTGGACATCCAGTGGAAACTTCAACAGTTCCATGACACATCCAAGAGTTATACCTAATCTGTAAATCGGAAAAATATCCAAATGAAACATTAACAATAAGCTTCATACGCACAAAATCAAATTTCAGCATCTTGCCTGCTTTGCAACAGTAAAGGTAATTCCGATCGACTGACTACCCTCAGACAGAATGTATATCTGAGGGGAGGGGGATTGTTATCTACTCATGAGCTTTTGCAGTGTTCATCATACGGGGTCCCTCGGCACTGAACGTCTACTGCAGTACAAATACGGCGTGTAGTTATATTAGCGTAGACGTGGAGTTCACTCCAATTCACAGAGTTCAAGTCCATCTCATGCTGGCTTCTTCTCTGGCACCTACGTGGGAAGGTCACCCAGCAACCTGCAGATGGGCGGATGGTTTCCTCCTACCACGATTCTGGCCATTAATCCAACAGTTCCACAAACGGACAATCTCACATGATCACATTCATGCAAATCTCGACGTTATCAAAAAGATTTGACATTTTCGATGTATAGAAACTGTACCCACAAATTACTTAGTCAAACTTGCTTACCTTTGGGTGAAGAATACGGATCCGTTCGGGGAAATATGTAGGCCTACGTTTCGCAGGGTTATGTCATGAAACATGGCAGATTTGCTGTTCAAGAAAAACATATCTGGAACCCAAATGATATCCAGCCAATCGCTTGTCAGATTGATGTATTCGTCACAAAGGTCAAAAGCCAGCCTGGGGTCATGCCATCTTTGACGTAAGTAGATGTCAATTGTGTATTCCTGTGTCATGGAAGTGGAAATATATAGTCATTGTTTATCTTACATGGTATATTATTGGGTTTTCTTTAACCCATGATGCACTCAATTTTCATTCAAGGGATATAAACATAGCTGCAATACCATTTTCTAGCTGTCCTTCTAAAGAAAGGTCAGGTTTATACGATCCGATTTGTTTATAGTTCATTCGAAATCAATATGGCGCATTTACGTTAGAAAACATCCAATAACGCATGCGCGTCTTGGCAATGACGACATTATGCTAAAGGTTAATTATTCCCAACGACAAATCATACATACAGTGAACTTATAAATCAAACAAATTGACATTTCTATCCATCGGACTGTGATAAGTGCAATGGTATGTTTATGGCGTAAAAAAAGTAAACAAGAAGTGTTTTGGATATCTACCAATTCCGAACATGTATTTATATATATAGTTGATAAATAACTGACGAGTTGGGACCGATGTCAGAAATCTCTAAATTTTCTAAACCAGTCACTATGTACGCTAAATGCGATTATTTATTTTTTCTAATTTAATTGAGGCCAAAAATTTCGGTAATCTACTTACCATGTTCACCTCACTAACCGCATAGACTGACTGCACGTAGAAACTGACACGTACTTCTGTAGGAATGTCTGTGTTAACAATGTAATCGTGTAATTAACCTTGAGAGGGACAATATACCAATTAACTAATTAACGTTATTAACTCACTAACATTTTTTCAACTTTACTTATGAAGAAAAAACATTGAATCGTGATTATGGTAAATGGTGGAATTAATTGCAACAGCAATTAAATGAGAAGACACAGGATGGAAAATTTACACGTCGAATGACGATAATATCCACTGTACGTGTATAGTGCTAAGCAGATTTCATCCAAATTAATTGAAATTTTGAAAGGGGAATAAGACGCTGATAAAAAGCTGGAAATATTGCACGTACATTTTGTTCAGACATTGTTCACCTGTACAATGGCCGTCAGTGTTATGGATGGGTAAACCACCAACCTTTGGCAATGTTACTGACGAAGTTTTCCACATATATTAAGCGTATATATGTACACCTTATACTGGTGGATGACCCAGGATGTAACGAGAGTTGAGGAAAGTTCCCTGTTGAAAGCCAGACTTATAGTCGCTCATGCACAATTCTGGCAATTGGATCCAAAATATGCCTCCGACACGGAAATGTGAAATACTGCCACAGAGACATTTAGCTTGTTGATACACCATAAATTTCTGGCACTGCTATTTTGCATTTGGTATAAAATATATCAGAATTTTGTTTGTTTTGCATAGAACGGAAAACTTTTTGCACAGTGTTATTACCCACCCCCTTGGAGGTTACCAAGGTGACAAAATGTTATGACTTCACTTCCAGTTAGCTACAGCTAAAAACGGGTGGCCATGCTAGGTTGATATTTTGATATGTTGTAGAGAAAAGTGCAAGCTGCATATGGAGGTGTGGAAAGGTGTGAAGCGAAACTTAGGGGATATATATATTTTTGAGGTTGAAGCTGACAAATTTACTATATAAACAGTAAGGAAAATCAATGCACTCATGCACCCCGTTTGTCCCTGCAATCGAATAGCAAGTCGCATTTAGCCACGACCCGCTCCATATGCGACATGTATACCAAAAACTCATGAGATGAGGCATTAACCACACTTTGATGATAAGATTCCTCTCCATAAACCCCATGGTTACAGTTTCACGTTGCAGGGTACCCAGCACACAGTCGAGTCCAGGTAATTGTGGCAAAATCTTATAAAATACAAATCATCGTACAAGGATTCAAGTCGATGACGTCAGTAAATTCTGACTGGCTTCCCGGTTTCGGCAGGTGAGGTTGTTGACGATTTTGGAACAGAGGCACGTTTTGCGGCTGTGTAGACATTATGACATGAAACCCACCTTGTCAGATGTTCATTACATTACCAACTCATGAAATTTTTCTAGAGCATGTTCGCCGTGCAGTAGTCCACTAACACATCTGCAAGTCAGAGTGGAGAATTGTCCACATTTGTCAGATGTCGTTCTTATATTGAATCCACTTTACGACCCACTAAATGTAAGGAATTCTCACGGAGATTCACGTGATATGCTCAATGATCTGACATTTGAATCGCACGATCATATATTTAATTGGTCCTATCCAGACCGCACATAAATGTATAATTTGTCCACTACAGTTTCTGTAAAGTTAAACATAGCTTCTCTTGTTTGCTATAGCATGCTCAAAAAAGTTTTCGTATTAAATATTTGGCATACAAATCAAAATAAATATATGTATAAGGGTTAGGAAGTTCACCAAAAACGCGTGCAAAATCTCACCAAGATGACAATCTAAACAGAGCCATAGTGGTACTTAATCTTACCCAAAGCTGGTCATATGAGACAAAAATGGTCAGATGTTTGACTCGTACCTTGGTGATACTGTGGCCGGACCTCCCGGAAGTATTTTCTTGATCTGAACCCCTCTATAATGGATTCTTTTTGACACAAGGAAGCAATGGACTCTTGAACCCAGCTGACCGGAAAACCAGAAGTAATCGATAATAACAGAAATAAATATTGTGAATATTGTGAGTACGACATGTAACCGAGGTTACATCATACTTTGTTTATTTGCACACAGTGCTTCGTTTTTTTTATTTCGTCATTGTCATTTCAACTAGACGCTGTGCTGACAATTAATAGCTCAGTTTATTTGCAGATGTTGCATAATTAAAAGTAATGTAGAAAAAAATCTTTTCAATTCCAAATAATTGTTGCCCAATCAATGAACGTGCACACAATAGAATCGAGCAAATTAAATCTGTGACAGCTGAACGTTCGTACAAGCAATTATCATTTACCAGGTTTTGAAATCATTTCTCTATTTTCTACCTCTACAGAAATGTACTGAGAAAAGACCTTCGCGAACCATTTTAACGTTAAGCCAATTATTGCGTTTGCAAGATTATTATAAACATCCTATGAACGTCTAATAACTATAGCCTCTACGGTTGATTACCGTTTTAGTGTGAAAAGCGAATTACCAGCAACTTCTGAATATAATGAGTTACGAGTGTTAACATACTTGGTTATGGTGAAAGTGGTGAAGTACACCGCTAACAAAGTTAGGCTTGTCATCTTCTGGTGAGCTGCTTGGCCTCAGCTCTTGAAGGGTCTGAAATGATGACGCGTGGATGAGCATGACTGATTGATTAATTGACTGACTGATTGATTGATTGATGTTTAACTCCATACCCACACATTTTTATCTCATACCATAGTGGTCAGCATTTTGGGTGAAAGAAAAAAAAGTGCATGCTCGGAGTAAACCATCGACCAATGGCTAGTTGCTGACTAGCTTTTCCATATTTGACACATACACTTGCAGTGCCTGCATAAAAATTCAAATAATCCTGACGATTGGTGTTTGGGTGAATCCACGTGTAGAGAGGAACCTGCTGAGTGGGCCATATAATGGTTCATCCTAGCAAACGGCTAATCAGTGAGGTTGCGTGTTCGAATCAAGCTCCCGCCGACTAGGCTGCTATATAGTACATCAAGAATACTTCTCTTATACGATGGGTGCCAGCATTATGGTGGGCGGAAAACGGACACAGCCCGGGAGAAACCCACGACCATCCGCAGATTGCTGGTAGACCTCCCAACGTACGGCCGGAGAGGAAGGCAGCATTGGTGAGAGGCTCCTGGGTCATTACGTTGCGCTAGCGAGCTAACCAACTGAGCCACAGAGGCCCCCCAAGAACATTTCAGATTATAAGTCTATTATAAAAGGTGTAAGCAGACTTACCAGGAAGTTGACTGGTACTTTATAATACCCGGTGAAGTAAAAGAAGTGGTCAAGAAGAAAGTTCCAATGTACCTTATAGAGATTATCTAGAAAGGTTGCACATATATGCCATAGATCTCTCATTAAATGTTCCATGGGACACTCGGTTATAGAGACGTTTCAGAAAGGTGCGCTCCATCATAAGCCCTCTGTCAGCCAAAGTCTGGTGGTGTCCCTGTTGTCGGTGCTGTAGAGCAAAAGCCCAGGAATGATAATTGTTCATCTGGTCAATGTGAGAACCTTAAGTGTGGAATAGGACGTTAGTACTCTGCCGGACAACACACGCCAGTTGGGTCGACGGAGGTCAGTAGGTCCAGTATATAGGGTAACTCATCAACCCTCCTTAAAAGTAGGAAGAGAAAAACAAAAGATCGATGGTGTTTCACTTTTTTGGTTTCCGTGTTTGCTGACAGTTACGGTTTAGAGACCAGGGCAGCGTGACTGCTTTCCAGGGGGAAAGATCAATTCATCTCACCGTACAGAGATCCGACCCTGTATGGTAATGTGGTTCAGGCGTGCGGTGTGGCCTGCTCCCATAATATTACGGCACGACCTTTCCGTGTGAATAGCGTGTTGCTGTTTGCACGGTGACAGGTAGGTTTAAACAAATAAATGGTCATTTGATCTTCCAAACGCAATCACAAAAACATCCCATTGTTTAAATAGGTTCAATATCTTTAAGTCAGTATCAAAGTACATATTGTTGTACACCCGTGTTGCATATATGACGCGCATGAATTAAAACTCGCTAATATCTATGCTTACATCGCTCTGGAAATTCCGAATAAGCTGCTTTAATTAGAAATCGCTTGTTTTATATTTTTTTCTGTATCTAGATTTCCCATTTATGTTCTGTTCTCATATAGAACAAACCCTCATGGAATATAGCCAACCGCTATCATCGTTCCATTTGCTTCCATTAGCTTATCTATGAGTTTGAGTCATAGGCATGGCATTGGTTTACCTGCCTAGCATTACTCCCGCTTTTAAGAAGATAGTGCTGTTCAAATGCTTTATGCAAAGTCATTAAGTGGTACACTTTGGAAGTTCGAATATTTGCACACGTCAGAATCCCCAGCGCTTATTGTTCAAAGAGCATTGCTTACAATAACCAGTCAATACATCGCCCGCGCAGTTTTGCGCTAATGGAAGAGCATTTTTCAGTCACCTATATAAGGCAAACAAGTGTTGTGAGCATTATTATTACGGCTTTCCATTCTGCTACCCGATATCGGTACCCTGAATTATTATTATGGGTTTCCATTCAGCTACCTTATATCGGTACCCCGAATTATTATTATGGGTTTCCATTCAGCTACCTGATATCGGTACCTTGAATTATTATTACGATTTTTCCATTCATCTACCTGATATCGGTACCTTGAATTATTATTACGATTTTCCATTCATCTATCTGATATCGGTACCCTGAATTATTATTACGGGTTGGAATCCATATCCTGATATAAAACCAGGGTAGAATTCATTAGCTTCTCTATGAATTTGAGTCATAGGCATGGCATTGGCTTACCTGCCTAGCATTACTTCCGCTTTTAAGAAGGTAGTGCTGTTCAAATGCTTTATGCAAAGTCATTAAGTGGTACATTTTGGAAGTACGAATATTTGCACACGTCTTCATAATAAACAAGATTATCCGATTTTTCTTCCTCTGTTTTTTTTTTTTTTTTTTTTTTTTTTTTTTTTTTTTTTTTTTTTGCGTCTCTGTCTTTCTGATTTTTTGCTGACATACATATAAGGCAACCCGATAGACTGACATTACGCATGCTACCCACAAGGTAGTTAAGCACGTTACGATTTGCTTATAAATGTACAGTCCTATAGTTTTATAGGTGTCCCGAATATTCAGAATCCCCAGCACTTATTGTTCGAAGAGCATTGACCGGCCCGGATAGCACAGTTGGTAGAGCGTCCGCTTCGGGACCGGTAGATCCAGGATCAATCCTTGATCGAGTCACAAGACTTTAAAAGAGGAAGTTGTAACTTCCTCGCTTGGCGTTCAGCATGAAGGGGATAGTGCAACGACTGGTTGACCCGTATCAGTATAATGGCTCGGGTGGGGCGGCTTACTTGCCTTCGGTAAGTCGTCTCAGTGACGCAGCACTAAATAAAAGAGCGGTGGAAATCCGTCCTGCAACAAGGAGGGACATTACACGTACATGCACCCTAATGATTCCTTCGTCGTCATATGACTGAAAAATTGTTGAGTACGACGTTAAACCCCAAGCACTCACTCACTCGAAGAGCATTGCATACGATAACCGGTCAATACATCGCCCGCGCAGTTTTGCGCTAATGGAAGATCATTTTTCATTCGCCTGTATAAGGCAAACAAGTGCTGTGTGCATCGCGTTGTGGAAAATTCGCCCCTAACCATCCATTAACCTGGGAGAGATAAATTGCTACACAGATGTCGTACTTGTACGATATCACACATATAAGGCAATGGCACATTAAGAAAGACGTACAAAATTTCATACGATAAATGTACGATAAAAAATGTCGTACCCCGCTTTGTGAGAGTGGCCCCAGCTCTGACAGCACTGGTGTTGTAATGGCCAAAATATGTTTAGTTGTCTTTATGTTGTACATGATGTGTATGTCTAGGATAAATCTCTGTGACCCACAGGCTTGGCGTAAGGAGCATAACTAGTGATTTAGTGTTTTGTTCATTCACTGTTTTTGGCGGCAAATTCACTGGAAAAAGAATGGCGACGCCCTTGTCAATGCGTGTCTGACGAGCGTAGCGATACGAAGCCTATAAACAGTACAGTAGCGCCTTCTCAGCTTGATAAATTGCAACTTTTGTTTTCATGAGCGTATATCTGTATAACCTGCATATGCGTAAAGTGATAACGTTGTCTGGTTATGCGAAGTAGATGCTTTGTACAGGAATCTTTCTGATGTACGCATCCTATAGCTCACGTACTAAAAAGCGTCCAGCATTGGGTGACAGTCGCCTCCCTTGGATTGTTAATTAGATGATCGTTGCTTCTGTTAGATTTTGTTTAGTGGTAATTGCGGTACGTTTGTGGCTAAATTGAACGTTTTACATTTGCGATAACAGTGTACAGTAAGTAGTGTGAGCCAAATGAATCGTTGTGTATTTGCATATATTTTGTATAATCCGTCTAGCTTCCATTATGTAACGTTAATGTATACAGTCATGTTTAGTACATATTACTTATACAGCACTATTTTCTTTGTTTACAGTCAATTACATCAGCACGTTAACTCATCCCATCATCGCATTGTCGATCACAGCGTATCATGTACGGTAAAGTCATAGTCTTGAATAAAATGGACATGTCTCTGTGCTTTCACCTGATGTGAATTGCCTTGTTTCATAACTCTAACCGTTATAGGTATTTATATCTATCAGACTATTAGACAGTCCTTATTTCAGACTATGTATTGTTTATCCCTTGATTCCAGGGCTGAATCATTCGGATGATTTTCCAAATGCAGCTGGTGATCTGACCCACGTTAATCCAAGTCGTATAGGCCTAATATAAGTCAGTTGACAGTAACAAAAGTTTTATGAACGTGACAAACACCATAGGTTTCAGTTTACATGCAGATTATTATTTCTCATTTATTCAGTGTAAATAAACATTACCACGCCATGTGGTATGTAAGGATGGGGCCTTCGTGGTCGAGGTTGTAGCGCGCCAGCGAGGCGCAATGACCCAGGAGCCTCACACCAATGCAGTCGCTGTGAGTTCAAGTTCAGCTCATCGCTGGCTTCTTCTCCGACCGTACATGGAAGGTCTTTCATCAACGGATGGTCGTGGGTTTCCACCAAGTTCTGCTCGATTTCCTCCCACCATAATGCTGACCGCCGTCATGTAAGTGAAATATTCTTGAGTGCGGTGTAAAAAAAAAAACAATAAATAAATAAATCTTCTGTATGAATATTTCCTCCTCTCCGGCCGTACGTGGGCAGGTCTGTCAGCGACCTGCGGATGGTCGTGTGTGAATATTTATGAATATTTCCTCAGTTTCTACACTTACCTAACAGCAATATGCCGTGTTATGCATGAGTGCATTTATGATTCCGGTTGTGTGTTTCCACTCAGCTACCTGATATCGGTACTCTGAATTATTATTATTACGGGTTGAAATCCATATCTTGATACAAAATTCAGGGTAGAATTTGACTGGTCAGTAAATTTTATACTGGCAGTGTCGCTCGCATCACATATCGCCCGGAGTCAGCAGTTCAGGTGGATAATGGTATTTGCCAACCCTTCAATTCACAGGAAAATCAAACATCCTTCGATGCCCTTAGTTACCCGTAAAAAATTTACCGATAGTTATTATCACGGGTAGAACCCAGGCTAATTTTACCCGTAGCTATTATCACGGGTAGAACTCAGGCTAATTTTACCCGTAGCTATTATCACGGGTAGAACCCAGACTAATTTTACCCGTAGCTATTATCACGGGTAGAACGTAGGTTAAGAGGTCCTCGTTCATGTGATAATTCATGAGCTATTTACTTCAGCGTGAATAACCATACAAATGGGAGACCACTCTTTATGCCATTTCGATGGATCGGGCTACCATAACTGCTTAGCTGGTTACAGTACAGCAGTGTCACAGTGAAACCGTATTAATATAGGCAATGTATTTCGTATCCAAAAATCGCCTGCCTATAATTGAGCAAGCAGCCTTGAGTATTCGAATACAAGGGTGCAAATAAAGCACCATTACCAAGTATTACCTCCTAAAAATAGGCACATTGCTACCCAGTCGGTACAAATAGTTTCTCGGTTGAAACTTTCAGTAGGGTAATTACAAAACGACAATAGCAAATAGACTAAGTGTATGAAGAAATTAACCAGGTAATAAATTAAGGCGGGACTAGGGCCATTTTCTTTGTAATACAGGACGAATGATGTATTCAAGGAGCATGGTTAGATCGTCCGCCTCGATCAACCCCAAACACTCACGGGCGCTCAGCACTACCGACAGGGTAGAGGGAAGACACAGGCCTGGTTGGCCCAGTGTCAATATAATACAACTGGGTGGGGTGTCATGTCTGGTGTCTTCAGCATGATACTTCAGTGGCAGCAGCAGATGGACTCGCCCTGCCATAGAAAGACACAGAATATGTACACATACCTAATGACTCCCAATCGTTATATTTAAATAAAGGGGTGCCCGAAGATAAGATATCACCAGCCGCCGATTGATCCATCCCTTCAATAGTCTTACATACAATTCTGAACACATGACTGAAATAATACATACTCGCCGTGAAGGCTGTCATGACTATATAATATTAATGGAGTCACATACGTAATACAAGGCGATACATCGGCAATATTGATTTAAAGGGTTTTATCGTTGAATGATCTGAACAATGCTGGAAGCCCTCGAGGGAAGAGTAAAAACGAAAGCCGGCAGACAGAGCGGCTCGCGGACAAGGACCATGTGTTCGGTTCAAGGATAAACCATTATAACCGGCAGTATCTCATTTCCTATAAACGATCGCTGGGTACAACAACTTTCTAAAACACCAAGACACGAATCATATGTATATAGTCTGAGGGAGAAAAAAAAATAATCTTCTTTGTTGAATCTTGCGTACGATAAAAGCTCCAGAAAACTGCCTCCATGTCTCCGGTCGAAAAGTTTTATTTTCTTTAACGCAGAAATTAGCTTAGAGTCTGGATGAAGTGTTTTGATAAATCTCGACAGGATCCCTAGCTCTGGCATATAGGAGACAGATCGGAGTAACTTTTAAACAAACTCAGTGCCACGTCACAATTAGCTTTCTGTTTGTCGGTGGAAGTAAGTCCTTCTGCACTTCGTACGTTACTTAGCCAGTTCAATGTTTATAGTCACTAAATATAAAGAACTTTACTCTGTTACTTGTACGTTACCACCAAAATACAACTAGCAATTATGTTAATGTTATCGATTTAGAGCACCCACTTCCTGGTTTGCGAGTGGCATATGAATGTCCGACTTGACCCTTAGGTTATAAAATACATGTAAGTGGTGTTTTAATTAACTTTTTTAAACGGTTAGATGTTAGATCAGCTATTACGACAGGAACGGTGAAACTGAAGTGATAGAATGCAGTGGCCTCCAAAAACTTTGTTGTTTTCCTTACATCATCATGTTGTTGATACTCTGTGTTTAAGTACTTGTGGATTTTATTTACTCTGTCTTACCTGTTTCGTTTAGTTCTCGAGTAGGGCGCTTTTACACGGCTTCTAGATATGGTAGAAAGGTCATTTTTGACAACAGGTCTGATACACTTGTGACGAAAAGTCATTTCAGATTCCGGTCAATTACTACCTCAAAAGTGTCCAGAAAGAGTTTTCTTTCAAGGCAGCATAGAATGCTGAAGAAAGAAAAAAAACATAAATTATATAAAATATGAAAGACAATAAAAGATGCAATGACAGGGTGATCGTTTTCAAATGTTCACGTAACATTTGAAATTCGGCTTCAGTCGATTTATCGCAGTTAGGATTTTATTCCAAACCTCATATAAATCAGTAGATATTAGCAAATTAGACGTCCTCTAGAACCATGATTAAGCAAATTAGGTAAAACAAAAATTGAAGTAATATTATCCCACACCTCGACGTGTATTGAAAAACTAATTTACATAATCTTCCATTCTGACTTCATTGTTCATATATCATTTTCACCCGTTTTTGAGGAGCTCGTACGGGCTCCGTTAGTCAGTAGCAGGTAAAACTTCTAACGGGGCCGTAGTCTGTATATTTAACTGTATTTCGGCCTGGGCGTGAGTGTAAGCATAGTCACGGGACCAATTTGACAGACGGACTAATTCATGGCGAGTATAGAAGCACCTAGTTTAACTGTACCGCACACATTCCACTATAGTGACTGGACTATAGGTTTAGTCTTGGGCGGCTGTCGGCATAGCAACGGCTTCCAGATGTGTATCTTTTTCTGTGTAATTTACAAGGTAGATTCAGCCTATTGGGGAATAACTTCTGGTAGAGGACTCTTCTGTGGACCATTTCGTGGTTACAAAACCGTGCAATGTTCTGATTTACAGGAGCTTTCTTGGCATTCTCGCGTTGTGTTTGACGACATACCAACTATTTATAACCTCGAATGTTTGTTTTGGTGTAACTACTTTCAATACAACAAAATCTTTCTGCATGATATTGGCTTAGCAGGTTAATTGTCATATACGTGTGCATCTTTCTGTCATTATGATAACTTACTTTATACACTTCTGGCGAGCGAGCTGTGGCCTGGTGGTTAAAGATGCCTTTCAATCGCTGGGACGAGGTTCAATTCCAGCCACGGGCAGGGAATTTGTACATTCTCCCTATCTCGATGTTTGCTAGGCCTTGGTAACCACCGAATAAGTGGTCTATGCGCAGTCTAGCGTTGGTTAACACCCAATATGCATGCATGGTGTCCCAGAAATCTGGCAAAATATAATTGTGGCCTTTAACAAGAATCAAATTAATAAAGAATCAGTAAGTAATTTTTCTGGTCCCGACTAGTTCGTCGTCATCGTTACAGTATTGTTGGATGTACCTCATGCGTGAGCACCAGAACAATTTAAGCGAAATATAGAATCAACATATCGCAGAATAGGAAATACAGGCAAAGCTTATCCCACTATTTGAAAAATAATTTTCATCGGCGTTTGGGACAGTTAAAACGAAATCCATGACAAATGCGATTTTTAGTATGTAGGCAATGTTAAACTAAAGCTATTCTGAATATTATGGAATGTTGAATAGGCAATTTCGAGCATGACCTTCCCATAGATAATCTCGGCCGGCAAGTCTAAACATAACGTTCTCATAGATGGTCTGGGCAGGCAAAATTCCGAACCTGACCTTCTCGTAAGATAGTCTAGGCTGGCAAAATTCCGAACCTGACCTTCTCGTAGATAGTCTAGGCTGGCAAAATTCCGGACCTGGCCTTCTCGTAGATAGTCTAGGCTGGCAATCCGACAGTTAGCGTGAATAGTTTTTTTTCGGAGACAGACAATTTGATTTGCTGTATGGTACTGCAAAACAAGTAGATGTCACAGAGAGCAACTTCTGAACGTCTGAATGGTTTAATTTCCTCAAGCACCCAGGCGGCGCACTGGTGGTGGCGCGGATCGGTTATCTGCTTCATGTTTGTCAGTTGGAGGCATCTGTTAGCGCCTCTTACGCAATTCAATCCAGGGATAACGTCAAACAATGTCTGGCGCCCTGAGCCAACGCATCCAGCACGCCACAGGTTGGGGGCGAATTGGGGGATCTCAGTTGAAGCGTTAACGTCTTTCTAAGCACGGAAATCTCCGAGGCAGTGGTGGAAGTGGTATCCTTTAAATGACATTGGGAGACTTTCATACCGTAATGTAATTAAACCCCGAAACAACAAGGATAAAGCATGTTTTGATCGAAAGAGCCTCAGTCAAGGGAATATTTCTTGTCCTCCCAGTCTGTCACACATGAAGTTATGACTAATTTTTCCCGAAAGCTATTCCTAAGCTGTAATGACTGCTATGTATGAACTACATCCTGGTTGGGTTTTTCGCATGCATGCAAACATAACGGTAGTAATTTGGTCTGTATTTCATCAATATTTTTATCATGGATTCATAAATAGTTTAGCACGGACGAATGCGATCAGGTGGAACAGGGTAACATTTCTGAGAAATAACGTCGCCAATGCAGTTTCATGGCAACATAGTTAAGGGAGATATCACGCAATGTTCAAGTTATTCAACCAGATTAAAAAACGCTGAACCCAGTTTTTCAGACAATGTGTCTATAGGAAAGAATTTGAAAACCTGCAAAACGATTGTTTGAATTTTTCTTTTGAGTAGCACATCCTTTAATTGCTGGTGTTAAATATGCAATGAATCAACGTTTTTGAATTGTTTCGGACGTTATTCTACATATACTTGATTGAAAGTAAGACACGGCGAGAAGCTCATGCTGGTAATATGCCATCGCCTATTAACTGGCACATTCTTCTCATAATAGTACTTTGACATCTTCAGCCAGTTACACGTTGAAATCCCTCTTCGATTTCTTTATTTATGTGACCAAAGTCTAACAATAAGTATTCACCATTCTCTTTTCCGCTTGTTCGGTTATGGGTTTAGTCAGGAGCATTGTGAGGTATCTGGCTAGATGCGGTCTCTGACCAGTTCCCTCCACCTAGATAACCTTGGCTGACAACATACAAGTTAAAATGCAATATTCCCGAGTAAGGCCTGAAACACCAATCAAAAAATTAATTAAGCAATTCTTCTTATGATTAGTTAACTGAGGACAATGGTAAGAGTGAGCGGAGCCTAGCCTATAATGGTCAGAAGAGCTTGCCTTTCAAGCACTGGGAAACACAAAATGCGGGTTCAAACCCCGGCTTTGACAGGGAGTGTGTAGATCCGCGGCCTTCATTGATTGTGGAACATTGAATTGGTGAAAATTAACTGTCGACGACGCTCATTTCCGATTGCGCATTATAAACGACTTGTCTCCCACCATGCAATAATGAGATCATATCTGTATCTGTGAGAAATATCGTCAGTAACTTACCAAACGTCGGTGGTTTTCGGGTGCATCAAACGGTGAAACTGACCTTCATCCTATAACTGAAAATACATGGGTATGGCGTTAAACATCAGTTAAAGCAAATACGCAATGGTGAAACCTTGTCTGTTTGCGCATGCCTGCGTAAGAGGTACGGTCATGATTTGCTTGCCGATGTAAGCTGAAACTGTGTATGTCTTACATGCTTATAGGACAAGAAACCCGGCCGATTATGTCAATGTCCAAAAAGACTTCATAACATATTCCGATCAGCTTTTAAGGGTGTGATAAACTTATGTGGAGCCATTAAAGTGTCGGACAGGTCTGTGACTAAGACAGTCGATGGGAGCTTTAGTTGACCCTCTGTTTTAATTCTTGACATTTCCATGACCTGATTGGCTCCTGCTAAGGTCTTAGGTTAATCTGGGGTGAGTGTATGACATACTCTATTATACTTTTGACACCCAGTGTGGCAACCATCAGCAATGTAATCTGACAGCTCTATAAGCCCCACGCCTTTGGTTATAGTAAGCATAACAACTGACTTATATATACATGCGCGTATATTCGGTTCAGAGTGTGTAAAGTAAGTGTCCAAATATATACGTTTGTCTGAAGGTTTATACAAAGTTTGATTAGTAGTGCTTGGAAGTTTCTTGGAAATATTTATCAAGCTACTCTACAATCTGATTTATATAAGAGCAATTAAGAATCTAAGCAAAGTGAAGATATAATTAAATCATTCTATATAATTGCAGCTATGTAAGGTATTTTGTTTGTTAGAAAAATAATTTCCAGGGCTAACCACTGAATTCTTTAGGCCAACACAGTATGGCCAAAGGTTAACATGTCAATATACATCAATGTGATACATCTCAACATAAAGGCTTCTGGTTATATATTGTCAGTATATCATATATGGCTACAGGACGACAGTACGTAGACATGGTAATCAAATATTCAGTTCCGAAATTTGCATTCGAGAAACAGTTAATCAGGTCGTTAATTTCAATACAAATTAAAGATATGCAAGACCAACAAAAACCGGTCTTCAAACAAAGGCAATTATCACCAATTCTCACGTGGCCACTTTCATAACTTAAAACTATACATTTATCCTTCGTGTCTTTAGACAAAGAGTGAAGTAAACTTTATTTCTGAAGTTTTGTGAAAACAGCCTATAGTCGAGCGAATCTTAACGGTGCTGTATCAGCGAAATGACATCGAGCTGTGCACATCTGTGTTATCCAGGCGTTGTTATCACCGAGTATTCATTACCACACCAGAATAAACAGTAGCCGTGACGACGCTGCACCGCCCAGACGCCTAATCCGGAACAGCTCTAAACTTTACCTAACCCATCCATCCACCGTTTACTTTTCTGCCTGGTTCATCGCCCAGAGTTTGGCAGCCGTTCACCTCAGTGATGAGAAGTACCTGTGTAAGTATAGAGCCTCAAGGGGGAAGCCGTCATGGTGACCCCCCTTCACTTTCACCCATATATAAAAGGAAAAAAATACATTCGGCTAAAGACCTCCACCTGGCGGAATTTTTCGGCTAACGAAAGTGAGTTCTCAGACAGAGCTGATAAACAGCAAATAGTTGTTTTGATGATCCCAGGCTCGACAGGACGTGTGCTGAGGCCAGCAGCCCCACCTGACTCCCGTTATCACAAGAGCTTAGGCCACACTTTGGCAGCCAAATTTCCCATGCATCGGAGAAAAGAACTCACAAGCTTTTCCTCACTTAACAACCTGCAGTTTCTGCAGTTAGCGAAAGTAAGACTTCGGAGAAACTAATTTTCTTGAGTGGATGTTGTATCTCTACACCGGCCTTAATTCTTTAGTGTGCGTCACAAGAGCACATTTGCCTTAACCTTTGAAAAGACAACAAATAATATAACCCTAATTATTTCAGACGAGGGGTAGAAACAGACTTGAACTCTTTTTCCGCATTTCCGGGGAATGCGCCATGTTAGTGAAACCAGAGAAACAATGCCGAGTCACTCGTACCTTACACTCTTCAATCTGTATGTTAGTGACATAGCAGGGTTCGCGCGATAATGGAGGTCCCTTCTCGGGTTATAGAAATAAATGGTTTCTGATTGGTTACAACTGATAACATGCAAAACGGTACTTTCGGTTTTCTCGATCTGCACGCTTGTACTTAACTCTGGACTGTGATATTTTGATTATTCAACGTCACGAATATCACGTTTTTTAAAATTTGGGAGAGATATTTTCGCGATTCATGTATGCATTTGGTCTAGTGATGCCTTTCTTTTATTGATATAAAGGCTGATTCCAAAAAGCCATATTTGTGTTATTAGAGCCAAAATTCAAAACATTATAATCACTACAGTGCATGGCGCCCGAAGTTTTTTGGGCAGGACTGTCTTCAAATAACATTTATTAAGGTTCCCAATTTTCACAATTATTCTAAAAATAAGCGTTTAAATCACCATTTATATATTTACATATGTCGAAACCGATTTTATGAAATAGGACAAAGGTATTTGTTTTTAAGATTCTTTTTTTTTTTAAATTATTTAATACTTTTAATACCCAGAGCTGTGTGCGTGAATTTCAGTTTTGTCATACACAACAAAAACAGAGCCCTGGGGAAGATTAAAATGATAATCCAGTTATTACGTGGATTATTTTGGCGTGACAGCTCTAAACTGGCCAAGAGTTGTCACACCTCCGACTCATTTGGTTTCGTTAATGTAAATCTGATTTCAACGCCTAAAAGAAATAAGGAAAGCAAGCGGTCGGAGCGCAGGCAGCTCGTGGATTTCGATGTTTTCAGAATACGACAACTGTGTGGTGCCTGGTGCCTGATGGTCGAACGGTTGGACCGTTCTCATCTTAAAGGATACATGAAAATTTACTATAAAACGAAGAGATACACTGGAAGATATAATTTATAGTTATTGTTTGAAACAAAATGAAATTGCCACAGATGGGTATATCGTCTGTTTGCAGACAAAAATGAAAGAAATCAGTTGAAGAGCGAAGGAGCCAGAAAGAGACAAATAGGTTGGTAAATTGCTTTTCTGGTCTCTGGTATACTACACTGTATTGATCGTTCTGGCTTGTCTTTTCCCAGACTACACTGCTGATTATTACGTTTTGCAACAAAAGATCTGTAAAAACTCTGACCATACAATTAGCTGAGCAAAAATCTGCACCAATGTCTGCATGAGCGAGCTCCATCACCACAATTTATGTTCTTTCCAGACAATATGGCTGTATCGCAGCTTTCATATAATGATAATTCAGGCATTCCATGACAACGAGACGGGATTTCGTTTCTTCTGCAATTATTATGAATATAATTAGTATTTTGTGATTAATTAATTTCATGGGTTTAGAACATCGTTTGTAGTAGTTACACATTTGATTATGGAAAAGTGTTTGATATGTTGGCAGAGTGGTCATATACGAACGGGTTATGAACCACTTACGGAACCCTTAGAGCATAGAGCACACGCCGATTTAATCGAGAAATGATATATCCAAGGTATCCCTATCGTCAACTAAGTTTATAAAAGGCAGAAAAAGGTAATAGGCAGCTTTTTATGCCTTTACATGTAACATGTAATATTGTTTATGATATGTATAGGTCACGTCTCGATGTAAACTAGGGGCCTCCGAGGTGGTTAGCGTACTAGCGCAGCGCAAAGACGCAGGAGCCTCTCATAAATGCGGCCGCTGTGAGCTCAAGTCCAATTCATGCTGGCTTCCTCTCTGGCTGTACCTGAGAAGGTCTACAAGCAACCTGCGGATGTTCGTGCGTGTCCCCCGTGTTTCCTCCCACCATAATGCTGGCCGCCGTCGTATTAGTGAAATATTCTTGAGTAGGCCTACGGCGTAAAACACCAATCAGATAAATAAATCAATCAATACAAACATAATTGTCAACACAAATCCATTGGTTTGTGTTTCATTTTCAGTGGTTCAGTTTATGTACTCTACAATTCAATAAATGTCTAAATACCAATATAATTAACTGTTTACTCATTATTGTTTGTCAATGTTATCATTGTTTCATTGTTCTATTGACATTTTATTTTAAGTTGTGAATCTTATCATTTTGTTGTTTAATATATTTAGTCTTTGCGTGAGTCATAAATAACTGTTTCCAATTGTGCATATTTCTTCCGTTTAGGCTTATCATTGGTTCATTTTTGACTCTTTGATTTAGTGTTTGTTTTTGTTTTTCAATGTTTCACATCTACATATAATTAAGCCCTGTGTTCCTCCATACTGACGTAAGACATACATGTCTGAAGGCTGTATATATATTTATTTATTTGATTGGTGTTTTACGCCGTATTAAAGAATATTTCACTTATATGACGACGGCCGCATATTGGAGAGAGGAAACCGGATAGAGATCGGAGGAAACCCACGACCATCCGCAGGCCACTAGAAGACCTTCCCGAATACGACCAGATGAAGCCAGCATTGTCTAAGACTTGAACTCACAGTGATCGCATTGGTGGAAGGCTCCTGCATGGGTCATTATGCTGTGCTGGCTCGCAAACCACGGCCAAATTAGACGTCATGTATACATCTTATGTATACATAAGACTGGTATCGTTATATGGTCCTATCTGAAAACGGCGAGGTTGTCACCATCGAAGACCAGTTAAGATCAATTAAAAAATATATAAGCAAGAATAACCCATTGCTACTAACATACATGACAAAAACACGAATACGTGATATCTGGCGTCTCTTATCCAAAAACGTAGGCAACCATATATCTCAGTATCTTTAGTTTCTTTCCAGTATTTCGTATAGACATACATGTTAGATTTATTTTGAATAGAGGAGAGGGGATGTATCCGATATACTCTAGTCGAGCAGCTCATGATTTTCTTGAAGATTTTGCTTTTTAACTTTTAATCTGTCAAATAGCTATGACTGTACCGATGACAATCCCGTTTATTAATTGCACTCAAATGCCACTGTTTTTCTTATACTTGAAAATGTGTAGGAATATCATGGGCATTACGTGTAAAAGCGTTACCCACGGGTCACTGGGGAGTTATTTCCTCACCGGAAATTGTAAGTCACGTGCGTTGCGCTTGGCCCACTCTCTCACCCACATGAAGAACTGTAACAAGAAGCTTATGTGAGCCGACATGTGGTGACCTGAGTGGCTGAGGACAACCGGGCAAGTGCACAAGTGGATCTGATCAGAAGCAAACCAAAACGTCCTGGGTTGAGGGCTGGGTACAGTCTAACCAATCCCACACTCAGCATATGGCGTCTGTTGAGGAAACATCCCTATTGTGTCATTCATAATTGTTCTGTATAGAACAAAAACATTTGTGTATTTTATTTTACCTTATGTGTCGCTGCTCAGTATATATAGAGACTTCGATGTGAACTATGCCTGGCATACTGGCATAGGGCTGCAGACCAGACGCACCGTCATATAAATCCATTATTTACATGTAAATTTCAAAGGTTTGCTCTACAGTTACAAAAGATTTCGGTGAGAAAACTGGAAAAAACAAATCGCTGAATGTAAAAGGAAACTTGCACAACTTACGAAACAAACATCTTAACAAAAATTGCAGCCAATACAGATTCTAAAACATTTTTTGTCGGTAAATGAATATTATTCTGTAAA